>NC_056058.1:71678398-71981429 GCF_016772045.2 Ovis aries
TCCCTAGAGCTTTTAAGACATTTTCCTAAGTTCACCTAGTAAATATTTCCTATTTGAAAAGATAACAAGAAAGCATTTTTTAAGTTGCTATTGTCAGATTCTCAGGCTCTGGATAGATCAGAGTAAATTCTCTAGACCAGTGGCAGCCTACAGAAATATAATCCACGCAGCCATGAATGCATCTTCAGTTGTGTCCAAATCTTTGCAACCCCATGGACTATAGGCTCACCAGGCTCCTCTGTCCATGGGATTTCCAATCAAGAATACTGGAGCGGGTCACCCTTCCTTCTCCAGGGATCTTCCCAACCCAGGGATCGAACCAGCATCTCCTGAGTCTCTTGCATTAGCAGGCAGTTTCTTTAACACTGAGCCACCTAGGAAGCCCATGCTAGCCACAAATATGAGCAACATAGATCACTTTACATTTCTAGTAGCCACATTAAATAATATTTTTAAAAACAGGTAAAATTAATTTAATATGTTTATCTAATCAATATATCAAAATATTATCAATTCAGTATGCAATCACTATAAAATATTTGTAAGATATTGACCTTTCTGAATACTGTTTAAAATCCAGTATGTTTTTACACTTCCAGAGCAAGTAATTTGGATAAGCCACATTTTAAGTGTACAGCAGTTACAAGTATCTGGTTGCTACCAAATTGGGCAGTGCAACTATAAAATATTTGCAGCAATACTTGGAATAAAACCTAGTCTTTTTTATCCATCTATATTCTCTTTATGTCTATTGTTTCTAATTGTTCTTTCTGCCTTTCTTTTCTTTTTTTAGTCACCAGTCTTTTTTAGCTCTTTTCATTGTTAGATTCACTAAACTGATTTTCCTTCAAACTAGCAAAAGAACTATTGCAATTATAAAATTTTGATAGAAAGACATAGATTCAAAGAACATAAAGAACTGATTAAAATTTGTGGCAATTGGTTTGCTATAAAGTTTTCTTTTAATAGTAATTATTTTTGCCTGGGATAAAGCTATGTCCATCATTCATAAACTATTCAAACTTAGGCAAATTTACTTGATTCATTAAGTTTCAGGTTCCCAGTCTTTATAATAGAGGGAAACAATATTTCCTCATAGGACTGTTCTAAGAATTTCATGAAGTCATGCTTATATACAAGTTTAAGACCTGATATATTATAAGCACTTAACACAAATAGATAAGCTTGTTGTCAACTAGGAATTTTTCATAAACTGGAAAGTGCAGGTGTTTTCTTTGTCTGACTTTTTCATTTACCTTGAGAAGCAAAAAAGATAATAAGCTGCTCCAATTCACAGACGTGCTAAACAGAAATCTCATTTATTCAAACTATTCCTCGTTCAAATAGCAATGCCTCACTGATCTTTCTAAACATAATAATTTCATTCACATTCAGAAAACTGATATTTTCCAACTCATTCTGAATATTTTCATTGCATTATATAAGAAATTCAACTTTGAGAGAAGATTTTAAGGTCTTCTGATCCAATAAAACCTGATTAAAATGCTATATAAAATTTCATTTAAAAAAATTTCTAGTAAAAGAGAAATAACATTTAAAATACATGCAAGTTCTCAAGTAGTCAATAATTTCAATTAACTTAAGATGTTTTCCTTATTACACTAGAGATATGAAAGTGTGCAGTGCCATCTATTTCATTTGGATCTTATAAAGATTATTTTTGCCATTTTTATCTAATTATGCTTATATGATCCTTCTACCCCACTCACCAAATCCATTCTTCACAAGGTACTTATTTTTCTCAAAACTTTAAATCAGATCTCATTTGTATATCAGAGACCACATGTTATTTTTAGAATGAAATCCAAAGTCTCTAAGGGGTCTTACTGATCAGACTTTGTCCTGCTGAACTCATTTCCCATCAGTCATCACTATGGCCCCTTCATTATATTCATCCATACTGGTCTTCTTCAATTCTTAAAAATCTCCATGCCTGATGCTCAGTTGAGGCATTTGTACCTGGCTATATTCTTTGCCTAGAATATTCAGCTCTCGCTTAATTAACATGCTGTTCTAGTTTCAAATTGCACCACTGAAAATTTTTCTCTGACCAAACTAACTAAAGAAATAACCTAATTCAAATTTAAAGTAACCTTTACCCAGAACCCATTATTCTCTAATCAACGGCTGTTTTCTTTACAGTTATTTTCACTTAAGTATTTGCTCACCTGTTTAAGGGATTCAGTCCTCTACCTATGCAATATAAAATTAAATATAAATATTCAATTAAATATAAGTCCTTCAGGTGAAAGACCACATCTATCCTATTCACCACTGAGTCCCCATACCTAGGGGTTGAGTAATAAATCCCTTACAAAGGGACATGCTGATTTGGATGGTCTCATTCCAAACATTTAATGGGTCACTCTTTGGGGGATAAGAATTTTCAAGGTGATGGATGATCTAGTAAGCATGGAGGAAGTAGGAGCCCAGTCTTGCTCTTGCTCCATACAGCCTGAGAAGAAAGAACACTAGGAAGCAACCTGAGACATTGTTTTACTTCCTCAAACACTCTTGTCGTCACTCTTCCAGGGTTATCAGCTCACTGGGGGCTACTTGCCCCTAAATGAAAAATGAGTGGCAAAGGGAAGGAGTGAACAGTAAATTATAGTGGAGGAAGATGGACTAGACGTGGATCTAAGCTTTAGGTTAAATGATTTTAAACAAACTGTATAAACCTCTGAGCTTCAATTTTCTTACCAATAACATAAAGGTAACAGTCATACCTGACTCATAATGTTGCTGAAGAGAATAAGGTACATAGCCCATGTGAAGTGCCCAGGACTCATTAGCCATCCAGCAGAGACAAATGTTTAACCTTGCTTTGTTTCTAACTCCTTTTACTCTGATTCTAGTAGGTGTGACTTGAAAATTTTATCTCAGTGCATTTGGGTAATGGAAGGAAAGGATTTCAGACACATTTATACAATCTATGTTACAATCTACATCTAAAAATCCCCAAATGAAAACTTAAAGTAGCTTTATTTCCTCTGCTCTTTTTTTTTTCTTTTACATAAATCTCCTTTAGGTCTTTGTATAGATAGGCAGTGAATTAGGCCAAAGTAGAATTTATATATTTCACAATTTTCTTTCAAAATTAAATTATAATTCATTAACACTGCATTATGATAGTTTCCAATAGCTACTTCATTATGGAAAACCAGTCAAGTAAATGCATACCATTAAGTTCTCATGTATAAATATAGATAAGTATATATTTTGTCACACAAAAGCAAAAGATAAAGAAAACAGACCTCTGATGAAGAGGGAAGTAAAAGTTCTTTCCTTAAAAATTAAAAAAAATATATAAACTTCAGGTGTCACTGTAGAAGAATTTCATGACTCAAAAGATTTTCCAAATACAAAAGCAAAACCATTTCATCTTTAGGATATCTCTCTCTCAGAGCAAAACCATTCTTAATTACTGACAACCCTTTAGATCTGCCTTGGGTGGTAAGAAGACGCTATGTTAGTTTATGATTTTATAACAGACAAAATGGTTAAAATTTCTCTGGAGCTAGAGCATCTCTGTCAACTCTTCCCCCTGAGTTGCATCTAAGACGTTCACAAGGTGTTAGCCACAGTGTCAATGTGTAGATCAGCTAAAGGTTTATACACAAAGCTCCTTCTTCCTTTGTGTACATAAACTGAAGGACAAAACTAATCATTCAAGCCGTCATTTTAATTATATGGAAGAAAGAATAGTTGAGAAGGCTAAACAATGATTAAGGATATCACTGTTAACCAAGAAAGTAAAGTTTCAATTTTAATATGATAGCAGTGGAAACTTACAAAATAAAAGTGTATCTGTTTTAAAAGGACATTCTGTCAGTGCATATGAAGATGCTATAAACTCTTAAAAGTGGACCCCCAAATATGTTTACCTATAGCTATGTATATAGGACATAGATAATATATCATGAAATATTACTAAAATAAAGTTTCAAATATGGCACATTAAACACTGTTCTTCTATTTATATAGTTCAAAACAACCAAGCTGATTATCCTTCAACTTTCCAAGCCAGTGTTTGGGCATCCTGTAGAATTAATTATAGGTTCCATTTGCAATGGTGGAGCCAAGGACAAAGTATTGAACCTTATTGATGTTCTTAAGGCTCTTGCTATAGAAATAGTTTTCAATTCATACCCTTCCATCATTTTAAAACACAAAATACCTTTGGGAACTGTTAATGATTAATCCAAAAATTTTTAATACTCCAGAAAAACGTGGATCTGTAGCAATGCAGTACAGTAGTTCCCATGGGACTTAGGGTCCACAAATAAGAACTGGAATTGCAGCTCTGTTGCAAATAGCTGTGTGATCCTACTCAGGATAATTAAAGTAAGCTGTCTGTTGTTTAAACAAAAAGTAGGGATGATAAAGGAAACTAATTTGAGGTTGGTAGTGAGCATTTGAGAGATTATGTACTTCTGAGGTTTTTTCAGGTATATACCAAGTTTACAGAGCATCCTATAAATGGTAGTTTGAGAAAAAAAGATCCCTGATATACAGCATGCATGCAGAATGTGCAAAAATTATACATTTACAGTTTGATAAATTAAAAAAAATATTTTAACAATTTTTAAAGGTTACTTTCCATTTGTAGTTACTACGAAATACTGGCTATATTCTCATGTTAGACACTACATCTTACTTCCGATAGTTTGTGCCTCCGACTCTGCCACCCCTGTGTTGTCCCCCCAACACTGGTGACCACTAGTTTGTTCACTGTTTATCTGTGAGTGTGCTGCTTTTCTGTTATATTCAGTAGTTTGGTGTATTGTTTAGATTCCCATGTAAGCGATATCATACAGCATTTGTCTTGGTCCGACTTATTTCACTTACCATACATTTGATAAATTCTAACAAAGAGGATACACTCAAAAAGTAATTTTATCCTTGTTGGTATACTATTTCTGTTCTTAAAATTTATATGAATGAATTATGGATTATGTACTCTTTGTGTCTGGCTTCTTTCATTAAACACTATACTTACTATAAGTAAATAAAGTTGGTGAAGTCCCTCACACCTTACACAAAAACAAACTTAAAATGGCTTAAAAACTTAAATATAAGGCAGGATGTCATAAAACTCCTAGAAGAGAACATAGGCACAATGTTCTCTGACATAAATCATTTCAATGTTTTCTTATGTCAGTCTCCCAAGGTAATAAAAATAAAATGAAAAATAAACAAACAGGACCTAGTCAAACATTAGCTTTTGTACAGCAAAAGAACCCACAAACAAGACAGAAAGACAACTCGTGGGCTGAGAGAAAATATCTGCAAATAATGTAACTGACAAGGGCTTAATTTCCAAAATATACGAACAGTTCATACCACTCAATAATGTTAATAACAACAAAATCACCCCAACCAAAATGAGACAACATAAACAGACTTTTCTCCAAAGAAGATATACAGATGACGAATAAGCACATAAAATGATGTTCAACATCACTATCGGAGAAAAATAAATTCACACTACAAGCAGGTATCACCTTATACTGATCAGACTGGCCATCAATAAAATGTCCATAAAAAATAAATACTTGACAGAGTGTGAAGAAAAGGGAATACACCTATATTGTCTGTGGGAATGTAAACTGGTGCAGTCATTGTGGAGCATTGTTTGGAGGATTCTTAAAAAACTAAAAATAGAGCCTCCGTATGATCCAGTAATCTCACTCCGGGGCATATATCCAGAGAAAACCACAATTTGAAAAGATACATGTACCTCAATATTCACAGCAGCACTACTTACGGTAGCCAAGACATGGAAGTGACCTTAACTTTCATAGACAGATGAATGGATAAAAAAGATGTGGTACCTATATACCTGGAGAAGGAATTGGCAACCCACTGCAGTATTCTTGTCTGGAGAATCCCATGGATAGAGGAGGCTGGCAGGCTACAGTCCATGGGGTTGCAAAGACTTGGACATGACTAAGCAACTAACACACACACATATTTCTGGGAGAAATACCAATAATCTCAGATATGCAGATATCACCAACTTTATGGAAGAAAATAAGGAGGAACTAAAAAGCCTCTTGATGAAAGTGAAAGAAGAGATTTAAAAAGCTGGCTTGAAACTCAACATTCAAAAAACTAAGACCATGGCGGCCAGTCCTATCACTTCATGGCAAATAGATGGGGAAACAAAGAAACTAGTGACAGAACTTATTTTCTTGGGTTCCAAAATCACTGCAGATGGTGACTGCAGCCATGAAACTAAAAGATGCTTGCTCTTTGGAAGAAAAGCTAAGATTAATCCAGACAGCGTATTAAAGAGCGGAGACGTTATTTTGCCAACAAAGGTCCATCTATTCTCAAAGCTATGATTTGTCCAGTAGTCATCTATAGACGTGAGAGTTGGACTATAAAAAAGCGAAGTGCCAAAGAACTGATGCTTTTGAACTATGGTGTTTGAGAAGACTCTTGAAAGTTCCTTGGACTGCAAGGAGATCAAACCAGTCTATCCTAAAGGCAATCAGTCCTGAATATCCATTGGAAGGACTGAGGTTGAAGCTGAAACCCCAGTACTTTGGCAACCTGCTGAGAAGAGCTGACTCATTTGAAAAGACCCTGATGCTGGGAAAGACTGGAGGCAGGAGGAGAAGGGGATGCAGAGGATAAGATGGTTGGATGGCATCACCAACTCCAAGGACACGAGTTTGAGCAAGTTCGGGGAGTTGGTGATGAACAGGGAAGCCTGGCGTGCTGCAGTCCGTGGGGTCGCAGAGTCAGACATGACTGAGTGACTGAACTGAACTGACATATGCACAATGGAATACTACTCAGCCATAAGAAAGAATGAAATCATGCCATCTGGGTGACATGGATGGACCTAGAGATTCTCATACTATGTGAACTAAGTCAGACAGAGACATACAAATGTCATATGATATCACTTATATGCGGAATCTAAAGCATGATATAAATGGACTTACAAAACAAAAACAGACTTACAAGACATAGAAACCAAACTTACGGTTACCAAAGAGGAAAGTCGGGAAAGGATACATTAAGAGTTTAGCATTAGTAGATACAAGCTATTTTATATATTCATCTGTCCATGGACATTTAGGTTACTTCCATGTCTTGGCTACTGTAAGTACTGTTGCTGTGAACACTGAGGTGCAGGTATCTTCTCAACTTCTGGATTTCTCTGGATATATGCCCAGGAGTGAGATTGCTGGATCATATGGTAGCACTCTCTCTCTCTCTACACACACACACACACACACACACACACACGTATACAACAGAGAAACAACAAGGCCCTATTGTACAGCACAGTGAATTACATTCAATATCTTATAATAATTTATAAAGAAAATATTAAAAGGAGTATATATGTATATGATATAAAACTTTGAATCACTTTGCTGTATACCAGAATTGAACACAACACTATAAATCAACTATATTTCAATTAAAATAACAATAAAAAATTTTAAAGAAAAAATAAATACTATACCTATGATGCATGTTCATGTTAAGCAGCAGTGGTTGTTTAATTCTCACAACTTTGCAACACTCCTTTGCACATTTATACTAAAATGTTATTATCCATTTCATCACTAATGGACACTTAAGTGATTTCTACTTTCAAATTTTTTAAAAAGGTACTTCTATTTACATATTTGTATATGTCCTTTGATGAACCTATGTATACATTTATGTCAGATATATATAGTTCTGGAACATAGTTCCACATATATATAGTTCTGGAACATAGTTCTGGAAGTCTGGCCACAGCAATCAGAGCAGAAAAAGAAATAAAAGGAATCCAAATTGGAAAAGAAGAAGTAAAACTCTCACTGTTTGCAGATGACATGATCCTCTACATAGAAAACCCTAAAGACTCCACCAGAAAATTACTAGAACTAATCAATGAATATAGTAAAGTTGTGGGATATAAAATCAACACACAGAAATCCCTTGCATTCCTATACACTAATAATGAGAAAGCAGAAAAAGAAATTAAGGAAACAATTCCATTCACCATTGCAATGAAAAGAATAAAATACTTGGGAATATATCTACCTAAAGAAACTAAAGACCTATATATAGAAAACTATAAAACACTGATGAAAGAAATCAAAGAGGACACTAATAGATGGAGAAATATACCATGTTCATGAATCAGAAGAATCAATATAGTAAAAATGAGCATACTACCCAAAGCAATCTACAGATTCAACGCAATCTCTATCAAGCTACCAGCAGTATTTTTCACAGAGCTGGAACAAATAATTTCACAATTTGTATGGAAATACAAAAAACCTTGAATAGCCAAAGCATCTTGAGAAAGAAGAATGGAACTGGAGGAATCAACCTGCCTGACTTCAGCCTCTACTACAAAGCCACAGTCATCAAGACAGTATGGTACTGGCACGAAGACAGAAATATAGATCAATGGAACAAAATAGAAAGCCCAGAGACAAATCCACACATATATGGACATCTTATCTTCAACAAAGGAGGCAAGAATATACAATGGAGTAAAGACAATCTCTTTAACAAGTGGTGCTGGGAAAACTGGTCAACCACTTGTAAAAGAATGAAACTAGATCACTTTCTAACACTGCACACAAAAATAAACTCAAAATGGATTAAAGATCTAAATGTAAGACCAGAAACTATAAAACTCCTAGAGGAGAACATAGGCAAAACACTCTCAGACATAAATCACAGCAGGATCCTCTATGACCCACCTCCCAGAATTCTGGAAATAAAAGCAAAAATAAACAAATGGGATCTAATTAAACTTAAAAGCTTCTGCACAACAAAGGAAAATATAAGCAAGGTGAAAAGACAGCCTTCTGAATGGGAGAAAATAATAGCAAATGAAGCAACTGACAAACAACTAATCTCAAAAATATACAAGCAACTTCTGCAGCTCAATTCCAGAAAAATAAACGACCCAATCAAAAAATGGGCCAAAGAACTAAATAGACATTTCTCCAAAGAAGACATATAGATGGCTAACAAACACATGAAAAGATGCTCAACATCACTCATTATCAGAGAAATGCAAATCAAGACCACAGTGAAGTACCATTTCACACCAGTCAGAATGGCTGAGATCCAAAAGTCCACAAGCAATAAATGCTGGAGAGGGTGTGGAGAAAAGGGAACCCTCTTACACTGTTGGTGGGAATGCAAACTAGTACAGCCACTATGGAGAACAGCGTGGAGATTCCTTATGCAAATCAAAACCACAATGAGGTACCACTTCACACCAGTCAGAATGGCTGCGATCCAAAAATCTGCAAGCAATAAATGCTGGAGAGGGTGTGGAGAAAAGGGAACCCTCCTACACTGTTGGTGGGAATGCAAACTAGTACAGCCACTATGGAGAACAGTGTGGAGATTCCTTAAAAAATTGCAAATAGAACTACCTTATGACCCAGCAATCCCACTTCTGGGCATACACACCGAGGAAACCAGAATTGAAAGAGACACATGTACCCCAATGTTCATTGCAGCACTGTTTATAATAGCCAGGACATGGAAACAACCTAGATGTCCATCAGCAGATGAATGGATAAGAAAGCTTTGGTACATATACACAATGGAGTATTACTCAGCCGTTAAAAAGAATTCATTTGAATCAGTTCTGATGAGATGGATGAAACTGGAGCCGATTTTACAGAGTGAAGTAAGCCAGAAAGAAAAACACCAATACAGTATACTAACACATATATATGGAATTTAGGAAGATGGCAATGACGACCCTGTATGCAAGACAGGGAAAGAGACACAGCTGTGTATAACGGACTTTTGGACTCAGAGGGAGAGGGAGAGGGTGGGATGATTTGGGAGAATGACATTCTAACATGTATACTATCATGTGAATTGAATCGCCAGTCTATGTCTGACGCAGGATGCAGCATGCTTGGGGCTGGTGCATGGGGATGACCCAGAAAGATGTTCTGGGGAGGGAGGTGGGAGGGGGGTTCATGTTTGGGAATGCATGTAAGAATTAAAGATTTTAAAATTTAAAAAATAAAAAACTAAAAATTAAAAAAAAAAAAAAAAAACTACAAATAGAACTGCCTTATGACCCAGCAATCCCACTGCTGGGCATACACACTGAGGAAACCAAAACTGAAAGAGACACGTATACCCCAATGTTCATCGCAGCACTGTTGATAATAGCCAGAACATGGAAGCAACCTAGATGTCCATAAGCAGACTAATGGATAAGAAAGCTGTGGTACATATACACTATGGAGTATTACTCAGCCATTAAAAAGAATACATTTGAATCAGTTCTAATGAGGTAGATGAAACTGGAGCCGATTATACAGAGTGAAGTAAGCCAGAAAGAAAAACACCAATACAGTATACTAACACATATATATGGAATTTAGAAAGATGGTAGTGATAACCCTGTATGCGGGACTACAAAAGAGACACAGATGTAAAGAACAGACTTTTGGACTCTGTGGGAGAGGGAGAGGGTGGGATGATTTGGGAGAATGGCATTGAAACATGTATACTATCATGTAAGAAACGAATCGCTAGTCTAAGTTCGATACAGGATACAGAATGCTTGGGGCTGGTGCACTGGGATGACCCAGAGAGATGATATGGGGAGGGTGGTGGGAGGGCGGTTCAGGGTTGGGAACTCATGTACACTTGTGGTAGATTCATGTCAATGTATGGCAAAACCAATGCAGTATTGTAAAGTGGAAAAATAAAATTAAAAAAAATTTTTTTAATAAAAAAATACATTTTTTAAAAAGGTACTTCTATTTACATATTTGTGTATGTCTTTTGATGAACCTATGTATACATTTATATCATATATATATATATAAGCAATAAAATTGTTAGATCACAGGGTATATGTATGTTAAATATAGATACATACTTCAGAAGTTTTACCTAGAGGTTATGCAAATTTACATCTCCACCACCAGAGTATGAAAATTCTAGTTATTCTATATCGTCACCAATATCTAGAAACAGTAATCTATTTGACTCGAGTAATTCTCCTAAGTATAATTGATGTACAGTAACAACATATATTGAAAGTACAATTTGGTACATTTTAATATATATAAAGGCATATATATTATATATATTTGATACATATGTGTGTATATATGTATACAACTATCATGACAATTAAAACAATAAACATCACTATGACCCCTAATTCTCTGTGCCTTGTATCCCTTTGTAATCTGTACTGGCCTATCCACTTTCTCCTACCTCTCATCCCAGAGGAAGTACTGACCTGCACTCTGTCACTATAGACTGTATTTTTTAAAACTTTTATAGAAATGCCACCATGCAGTATAAGTCTATTCTGCTTGGCTTCTTTCATTTAGCATAATGATTGTGGGTTTTGTCCATGTTACTGTGGGAATAACTCATTCATCCTCTGTTATTGCTGACTAGGAGATGCCAGAATTCTCTACTTATTTACCTACTAATGGATATATGACTTGTTTCTAATTCTTGGCTACCGCTGCTATAAATGTTTATACACAGGTTACTGTGTGAATGCATGCTTTCATTCCCCTAGGGTAAATGCCAAGGAGTGAGATGGCCAAGTCCTCCTATAAATGAATGTTTAATCTTTAGGAATGGGCCAAATTATGTTCCAAACATGTTCTGCCCTTTTACGTTCCCACCAGTAACATGCAGGAGTATCAGTGACTCCACGTCCTGGCTGACATTTGGTATGAACCATCTTTTAATTTTAGCCATTGTAATGGGTGTGATTTCTCATTGTGATGATATTTTTATCGTTTTATAACATCTTTACTGGGATATAACTCATATGCCATAAGAATCACCCATTTAAATTGTGGAGTTTAGGTATTTTTAGTATATCAACAGAACTGTGCAACCACATTGCTATCTAATTGCAGAACATTTTCGTTACTCAAAAAAAAAAATTGTATCCATTAACAGTAACTAATAATTCCCCCATTTGCAGCCACTAGAAACTGCTAAGCTTCTCTCCATTTCCATGGATTTATCCACTGTAGACTTTTCATAAAAATAAAATAAAACAATATGCAGACTTGTGTGACTGACTTCTCTCACTTAGCATAAGTTTTTCAAGGTGCCTCTATGTCAGAGCAAGCTCTGAATCAGGTCAAAGACAAGATCTGTGAATTAGGTGTTTCCAGGGAGTTTTCAGATGAGTCAAACAGTGAAAATATTCCACAGATGGAATTTCTTGGAGACTTCTGTACCTGATCCGTGGTTTCCAATGGTTACTAAGCTGCTTGTTTGCACAATTGCCAGGGTTTTGAGGGTGTTGGTGTTCAAAGCTACCAGTGGAGCTGGACAGAGAGGGGGAAAATTGGGCCATTGACAAAGCCACAATGTTTGCTATTCCTACCATGATCCAGCTGTTTCTCTTGGACAGAAAAAAAGAATCCTATGTTGTTGCAAGTATTTGGATAATTTCCAGACTTCTGAGAAGTTCACTCTGATAATTCTGGCCAGCGTCTACATCACTTCCATGGAATAATAAATTTTTAGATGTCTTTACTCTGTCAGTTTGAAAGTGCTTCTTTAACCAACTGATTCTATTGTGTGCAAGCTGTCTCTGAAGTCCTAAGTTAGTTGCCCCTATTTTGCTGTTCAAATTCACATAGGCTCCAAACACTATTTTTAAAATGCACATTCACACTGTTGCCTCATATTCTGACATATATTTGCACAGTATGGTGGACACAGAATGCATGAAAAAGCCACCCAATTTTACCATAATCTCTTTCTGACAAGTTTAAACATGGAGTTGCCACATATATTTGAAGACAAGTAAGTTTCAAGCTACTTAGAGCAATTCTTTGATTTGTGAGTAAAGTTTTATTAGGATTCCTCTCCATATGGGATTTTATTTCCTTTCTGAGCCCTGTCTGCCCTTTACAGTCTACTACAAAAGTTAAATGTACAAGTTTTTGTGGCCCTCTTTGGGGGCATGGGGGAGGGCATATTTCAAATAATTGTTACAGATTGTTGGTACCAGGGACAGTTTTGTTGGCTTAAACCTCAACATTCAGAAAACAAAGATCATGGCATCCGGACCCATCACTTCATGGGAAATAGATGAGGAAACAGTGGAAACAGTGTCAGACTTGATTTTTTTGGGCTCCAAAATCACTGCAGATGTTGACTGCAGCCATGAAATTAAAAGACGCTTACTCCTTGGAAGAAAAGTTATGACCAACCTAGATAGTATATTCAAAAGTAGAGACATTACTTTGCCAACTAAGGTCCGTCTAGTCAAGGCTATGGTTTTTCCTGTGGTCATATATGGATGTGAGAGTTGGACTGGGAAGAAGGCTGACTACCGAAGAATTGATGCTTTTGAACTGTGGTATTGGAGAAGACTCTTGAGAGTCCCTTGGACTGCAAGGAGATCCAACCAGTCCATTCTAAAGGAGATCAACCCTGGGATTTCTTTGGAAGGAATGATGCTAAAGCTGAAGGTCCAGTACTTTGGCCACTTCATGTGAAGAGTTGACTCATTGGAAAAGACTCTGATGCTGTGAGGGATTGGGGGCAGGAGCAGAAGGGGACAACCGAGGATGAGATGGCTGGATGGCATCACAGACTCAATGGACGTGAGTCTGAGTGAACTCCGGGAGATGGTGATGGACAGGGAGGCCTGGCGTGCTGCGATTCATGGAGTTGCAAAGAGTCGGACACGACTGAGTGACTGAACTGAACTGAACTGGAGGTAACATAAAACAAACATTTTATTTACCACTTCTCAGGTAAAGAGTCTTTTTTTTTTTTTAAGTTGCCAAAAAATAGAAAGTAAATTCAGCTATATATAAAATCTAGCTACTTTAAATGCTTTAAATTGTTAGTCTGACCTAAGTTAGACTAGTCTTGCTCAGTTTCAGAATCTAAAGGATTATATGCTACTTTAAAGGAGAAAGGACAAAGTTCTGATCTTTCTTCCTTCAGTGAGTCCTAGTTACAGATCATACTTTCTGTGGTGACTATGACAAAAGCAAATGAAGTAGAACCTCTTTGTAACTGACACCAGTACACATGAAAAAAGATCAAAGCATATTCCAGATCCAAAGGTTTCTATATAAAATATTTGGATATTAGAAGATATACTTATGTAATAATAGTCCACCAATAACTCACAGCAGTGAAGCATTCAAATTTTCTAAGACATTCATATCCTTCAGCAATTTTATGTTTCTTCATGTTTTTATGGCCAAAATAGTTTATAGGGGAAAGAAAATATTTCATGGTTTCATTAATAATGTTACTAATACTTCTATAAATTTTTCTGGACTTTTTTTCATAGACTTCTTTAAAAAATGGAGACAGGAAGTGATTGACAGAGAGGAGATGGTGACTGGGAAAGCTAGAAGTCATTTTTAGTACTGAAATCTTTTTCTCTATTCTTTAATCTTTCCATCTCAATAAATATAAAATATGACTTCCATTTTTAACTTGGAAAAGACATTTAAATTGCAGAGAAGAACATAGGATAGAAATAACAAATATAAATGAAACCACCATCAAATGTACAAATTTTCTCACATTTATTTCATATCTTTCCTTATGTATCTGAAATAAATTATTAAAGATGAGATAGACATCCTTTTTGCACTCTTTATCATCTTTTTATCCTCTCTCTTTTTTCCAGGTACAATAACTCTCACATATTCAGTGTTTATCCATAGTTGTACACCTCACTCCAGTTCTGTTTTCAGGAACATTGCATAGTATTTTCTCTTTTTTTAAATTTACCAAAATATTTTCTTATCTCAAACCTTTTTCAATGGTTTTCTCATACGCGTGTGTGTGTATGTGTGTGTATTTGCAGTTTTCTTTTTATTTGTTTCCAACTCAATGTGAGAAATGAGAAAGAAAGAAATGACATCAACATAAAAAGTATTCATTCTGTATGAAAAGTAATAAAACTGAAGAGACGTATCTCAAATTATACTTAGGAACACTGTAGCAAAGTGCATTAAGTTGTAAAAGTAAAAAAAAAAAAAACAGGTAGCAGAAAAATGCTTTGGCAGAGCATATTATTTATATTTATCATCTTGGAAAAGAAAAGAGCATGTCTGATTCCTGTCATCAATATTCCATATATAAAAGAAATTAATTTGTTTATCTTGCACAAAAACTGGGAAAACACTAAAAAGTTTAACAATTTAAGCTTTACAAATTTTGCCATTAATATATGTTTGCCATTAATATTTATTTTTAAGGATATTTCTTGGAAGAATTTGTCTGTTAGTACTAGATAAATAGCTTATCTACTCACACTTCAATTAATTAAAATATATTTGAATATTCATGTAATTTATTCTAAAGTGGACCATGCAATAACAATGGATTTCTCAAAACCATGGCAACTAATGAGTATTTCTTGAGCACCTATTTGGCAGTAACTAAGAAAAAGGAATTAACAGTGAAAAATAACAGGGAAAGTCTTTCCCTTGAGGAAGTTAATATTTTAGTGGGATAAGAGCAATGATAACCAAAGACATAAATTTTTAGTTGTTGTCATATATTATAAAGTAAAATAAATTTTAATGAAGCAGCTAGAGAGTTGGATGTTCTGTTTAAGAAGAGGTGGTTAACCAAGGAAAGTCATTCAGACAAGAGGACTTTTGAGTTGAGACTTCAAGGAACAAAAAATCAAGCCATGTGTACAACTGCATACATAAATCTAAATATTCATATAATGAAGAAATAAAAGAGTTACTAAGATAGGTAAATAGGAATCTTGAAGCCTGAATAACTAGCAGACTTCCTAAGATAAACCCCTGGTTTTATGTGAGTGTTAGTAGGCTATGTGTTCCAATTTATTCTGAATACTACTGGCTTGGTTCCTGTAATTCACATTTTGTATGAAAAATAATTGAAGAATATGTTTGAACAGAATCTGAGAACAACATTTTGTGGGTGACACAATACCTTCATTTTACAAATGAAGAAACTGAAGCTCTATTAGGTAGATTACTGACCCAAGGAAGACAGAGCAGAAACCCAACCTGTGCTTGCTGACCCCAGGAGGCAGTAATCTTGTCACTTCTATTAAAATCTAAAATCGACCTCAGCCTGGCTTCTTGCATATTGTAGAACATGCTGCTTTAATTTCTGCCTCAATGCTCTTGTCCCCGAGGTGCCCTTTGCCAGGACTGCCTCTCCACTATCTGTCAATTTACCAACAGTCTCAGCCTCTTAGGCAACCACTCTACCTTCACAGGTCTCTTTCTGTGACCAGGTATCCATGAGAATGGGCTTCGAATTCTCCCCTGGAAATCCTAGATTTCATGTGTGGTTGAGATAGTGCTGACCAGGCAATTCTAGAATTCTTAATTTTTCCTGTTTTGTGATACTAGCCTTACCTCTGTATCCTGAACATTTGGACAACACTATTGTTCTGAGTTACAAGAAAGCTCATTTCTAACCCTTATTACTATCTCCACCTCATTTTTCACCTTCACTTCAATAATATTTTGTGTGATTAATGTTGAGACAGGTGTAAAAATGTGTACATATTATTATATGAGTTATATCAAACTTCATTATTCATTTCCAATGGAAAAATATATCCAGCCCCTCATTTCTACTTTTATTTTAACATTGAAACATCTTGTGACCTATTACTTAACATTGAAAAGGCTAACTTATCAGTACAGTAACTGGCTATTCTCTTAGCTTTCTAACAGAATGAAAGTTTGAGTTTTGTTTGCATTAAAAGTTAGTGACCAGTTAACTGATTAACTAATCATTTTATATATTAAGTACAATCTGTGAATGGCAATTTGGAAGCAAAAGCAATATGACAACTTAGGAGTGGAATACAGAAAGGTGTTTGCATAGAAGTTTTGATGATTTATACTTATACCCAATCTATTTTGGTTGGAAGATTATTCTTATTAATATTAATAGTAATCTGACATAGTGATGAAAATAATTTCCTATTTTAGGTAAAACTATACATCACCTCTAACTGTCTGGAGGCAAAACTAGTATAATGTAGTTATTGAAACTTATATAGTTTCTTACATAAGTTAATTCATAATAATTTGGATTTTAAAATGGCAATGTCAACTCTCATAAGGTATATCATTAGCTAGAGTAAGTTTTATCAAACTCTGCAGTAACTACATAGCAGATGTTCATTACGTGCTAGTTTCTTCTCCTCATTTATGCCTAGAGTAGACAGCACGGACACTGAAATATGATAGTCAGGTTGTTGTATTTAATATTGCAGGCTCTGGCATCCCAGCACCAGCACTGGCTAGCTTAACACATCAGAAAAGTCTGTAAACATATAGTTGTGAGCCAAGCATAATTATTACGTAGAAATAGAACTCCAGAATTTCTAAAAGGATTACAGATGAGATCTAACAGGTACACAATTCACGAAGTTCTGGAATAGAAGACAGCCGCAAAGTTACTTAAATTGAACTAAGAGTAATGAGCACTGTTTTTGACCGATTTCTAGAGGTTAATAAGGACAAACATAAAAAGAATATTCCTAAACTCCCAAGAAAATAATTTTGATATCTAATGCTTTAAACATAGAAGATTAAGGAAATATTTTTAAAAACCATTTAGAGAGTCCCAATTCATATAGTTTAGGTAAATCTTAGGCAAATGAGATTAGTTAATAATTTGGGATTAATAAAACATCTATGATTTCTCTGATTTATCAGTGTTAAATGTGATACAAGATTTTAAAACCTTCTATTTAGGTATGCTTTCTAAATTTATAAAGGTTTTCAAATAAAATAAACTAAAATAACACCACATTAATGTTGAAGATAATGAAAGGCATAAATGTGTACTTCACTAGATAGAATAATTATTCAAAGAACTATTTCAACAGCAATTATTTTTTACGGTATGTCAGCTTGAATGTAACTTCCAAGATCTTTAGGTAACTTAAATCTTGAACTGATATTAAATTAAGTGAATGAATATTCACTAGATGCCTAGATCATTTCCAAGTAAGAAAAAATACTAAAACATTGATTTTTAAGTATAATTTTGTTTACACGCATTTGCTTCTCTATTTTTATATACTACACAGAGGTATCTTTGAGTCTGCTACTAAATGTAAGTATTTATTTGCTATTTTGCCATCTCTGCCATTTTAAGAAATCATACAGTTCCTTATGACTATAGAAAACTGTGTTACATGTATTTATCAGCTCTGCAAGTCTGTTAAGTGTGTGACAAGACATTCTTAATTATCCACATCATATCTTCCCCTGAACAAAACAATCATAAACTGGGTTTAGAATTCTCTTTTGTTGTTTTCTAAATCTCTTTGCACTTATTGATGATCAAACTTATTGACGATACTAAAGAATTCTTTTTTGTTATGTGTGGGTGGATTATGATTAATGATATTTACTGATTAGCATTGGAAATTAAAAGTGAGAAGTTTACTAAACAGTTACTTATTGACTTGAAGCTAGAAATAATAAATTACTGATATTAATAACAGTGATATTATGAGGTTAGTTCTAAGCTCACAGATACCCTGAGATCTGTCCTAAATGTATGTTTGTTTCAGAATACAAGTCTGGAAGCCTATAAAATGTGCTAACATCTTGGGAAATTTGCTCAATTTTTAAGGGCTTGTCTCCTTGGTTTGCTGTTTATTGCTTTAACTAACAGTATGCAAGGTCATTCTTTGCAATCTGACATGACAGCAAAGGTTCTATAAATTATTGGAATAATTTTCTTTGATTTATATTGACTTTATTAAGTCCTTGATTATTTGAGAAAAATAAAGCTTCCTCAATTCTAAGATTATTTACAATCATGTTACTGTATATGTTTACTTTTATATTTCATTATTGCTTTCAAATGGGCTTCCCTGGTAGTTCAGATGGTAAACAGTCTGCCTGCGATGCAGGAGACCCGTGTTCAATCCCTGGGTCAGGAAGATCCCCTGGCGAAGGAAATGGTACCCCATCCCAGTATTATTACCTGGAAAATCCCATGGACAGAGGAGCCTGGCAGGCTACACCTCATTGTGTCGCAAAGACACACAGACACACACAGACACACACACACACACACACGTTACTTTCAAATAGGTAGCCTATTATTATTTCTCAGGCACTGAGTCTTCCCTGGTGGCTCAGAGGTTAAAGCATCTACCAATGCGGGAGACCTGGGTTCGATCCCAGGGTCGGGAAGATCACCTGGAGAAGTAAATGGCAACCCACACCAGTATCCTTGCCTAGAGAATCCCATGGAGGAAGGAGCCTGGCGGGCTATAGTCCATGGGGTCACAAAGACTCGGACATGACTGAGTGACTTCACTTTCACTAATGGTTCTAAGTAAAATTTCTAAATTACCTAAAAAAAAATTGATTTAGACTTTCTGAATTCAAACTTTAAGCATAAAATAAAATACAATTTTCAGGCTATCTTTTACACCCAAAACTATCTTTGACATTTCCTATAGAGACACCCTGGAAAATTGCAGATTTATTTTCTCACCTTGTGAAAAGAGAAGTCCTACACATAATTAGTGAATTTGATTTATTACTATTTATGAGTTTCATTGAAGGCATTGTCAAGTGGAAAAGCTCATCAGCCTTCCATAGATTAAATTTATAATCTTAAAATGTTATCAATATAACTAACTTAGTGAGGGCATGTTTCACAAGACATCTTCAAATATTAGTCAATGTCCTTGCTTTCTATACTAGTATGTTTTAATGTTAGAAATACTGAAAAAATAAAACATAGTAAGAAACAGTTCTGTCATACTCTCCTTTATGTACCAAGCCTTGGTGGTGGTTTGCCTGATGGTATTAGGCAAACAGTATGGTGTCACCAGTAATAATTTATTATTTTAAATGCTTATATAGCTGTAACATTATTTCTTTAATTTGGTCTAGCCTCTTCTAGGCCAGTAATTTTCAGTTGATCATGCATATCAGTATTAACAATGAAGTTTTTGTTGCAGTTGTTGTTTGATACTAATATTAAGACTTAAGACAAATTGAACTTTTAATAGTCTATATATGCTTTATGGTGTTGATATACTCTTACTAAAGACTTATTAAGTATATAAATATATAATATACATTTTTGAGTTATGATGGTATATATAAAATTTTTTTCTTTATAAAAATTTTGTATTCATTTCTATAACAGATGTAATGTTTCCTGGGTTCTTTAAAAACATCCTTAATTATTATGCATTGAAGATATTTTGTCTAAAACTTTTTTGACTGACCTTATTATCTACTTTTCCCCCACATGCCACAACATCAGTCTAATTTTCTTGTCAGATACTTTATTCTTGTTATGAATTGTCATCAAACTTTTCACTTTTGAAAATTAAAACTTAAAATCTTTATCATCTATAGATAGATTATATTTTACTTTGAACCTTTCCTGAATGTTTTACAGCTATAATCCAGAGTTCTTATTGTACCCAAAGACAAACTATTTCAGAGTTCTGTGAAAAATACATGGAAAAATTCCAGGTATTTCAAAATTGGAAGAATGGTCTCTTGAGTACAAATATCTGCAGCCTCTTGTAGACATTAACATCATTTATGGATGCTGAATAAGAACATCCAGAACTCTGTAGTTAAAAAGTGGTGGAATTCATGAGACTCTAACACAAGGTACACTGGAAAAAGAGTTAATTACATAGGACTAAATGAATGTTATCTGTTACTCATACAAACACATATGAAGCCTTTAATTTGGAGCTATCTATAAGTGCTGACGATTTAATATTTTAATAGATACATTTGTAGGCTGAAATGAAACTTTTAAAAATGAAACATTTTTACTGACATCTAGAAATTCAGAAACTCTGATTACATCCCTTTACTTTTCATGGTAGTATAGTTATTTCCAGGGGTTCTTTAAAAATCTGTCCTCTTTTTTTCCAAGATATAATTGGAAATGTTGGTTATGCAACCAAAGACTTACCTGGAACGTCATGTTTAAGAATGATGCACATATAATTGGGTTTGCCCAGAAACTTTTAAGGCACTTTATGGACCCAGTCCTTACAAAGCCCTCACAGGAAAAGCGGTCTGGTATCTGGCTTATAGGATCCAGTCTTACAGGAGGTGACCAAGGTTATTTCCAGGTAGGCCAGAAGCAATGGGATATTTTGGAATAAAAAAAATGTGCCCCCAATTATATTTATATATATATATATGTAAATATATATGTGTATATATAAATTTATATATATAAATGTGTGTGTGTGTGTGTGTGTGTGTAGCAGATGAAATCTGGAGGATTTGTGTCCTAGCTTCAAATAGTAAGAAGCAAATTTAAAAGTCCAATATGAGACTGTTTATGAAAACATCCAGCATAGCAAACTTAAGAAGGCCTACATGGTAAATGAGTGCTTTTTCTGCTCTTATGCAAATAACCAAGCTAAACCTAAGAAGACTGGTAGCTTTATTTTGTGATCAGACAAAAACAAGTTTCTATGATTTTTTTTTTCATTTTTTTATCAAAAGGGGAAAAGACTATAGGGAAAATCTCATTCTTCAGTGGAAAGTATACACTGCCTGAAACAAATCTCTGTGTTCCCTCAGTCTGTTTCTCCGGGGCTACTGCACAGCACTGTAAACTGTCATTAACTAATAGCGGTTCGGAGGAACCCTTCTTCAGGAAGAGAAGACAGGTACTGAGTACAGATGCCAGCTATTGCCACCAAGAGAATCAGGAACATGAATTTCTCCTCCATCTTCAGAATTCATCTTAGCCTCCCCACACTTCCAATGTTCTGTCTCCTAATATGTGAGGCTACTTGTTTCTTAGCTTTCCAAGAGCTCTTGTCAGGAATGTTGCCTTCTACTAGGCCAATTTAACCTTGCTAGCTGAAGCTAGATAGAGTACAGAAATTGGAGAATAGGTGAAGGGATTCTTGAGCCAAGCTCTGGGACTCAGCTTTATTATTTGTTAAATTTTAAAAGACCTGAGGCTTTTATAGCTATTTGCCCATTTCTATATTTTCCCTAGTAACAAATTATATATTATGAATATACTCTTTATTTTTAAAAAGGATATCTGAGAACCCACCATAACAGAACCAGGATGGTAGTAGATGTACAATGTCCTTGTCACCATCCCTCCTTGGGCAGGGTTTCCTCTCTGAAGACAAGAAACTTAACAGTAGCTGAAACTAGCACCTTTCTGTTTTATTATGCCTGAGCTACTTAGATGCTGTAAACCTTAACCCCAAAGTATGGCAGAGACACAAAACAATATTGTTCTATTGGAAGGAATAAATCTATTACAAAGGAAAATATTTGTGGTTAGGTTAAACAGGAAACACTCTTTTTATGGAATTTGCTAACATAGCATGCTTTTTGTTTGCATGGTTTAAATTTTTTCTTTGGAAGATTTTTTTTTCTCTTCAAGGGTAAGACTTACAGGCAGATTATAAGTGACACAACCCAAAGCACATTGCCCAGAGCAGTAGCATAGGAAACTTGAGGGACCTAGCATCCAAGGACACTGGTTCTCTGGAAGCATGGAAGGATAGTTACGGGATCTTAACTTCTCCTATGTTTGCAGTAATCTGCACTTGTTTTTGACCTGATTACTGATTGCTTAGGAATTTCAGGCCCCCAGAGCCTGCTTACTTCTGAAAGAAGTAGCCTCTGTCTGTCTCCTTTGCAGAAGGAAGGAAGGAAGGGGACCTGCAATCACAGCAATATTCAGCTATGGTCCCACCTGGGCCTCTCCAGATAGCTCAGATGGGAGTCTGCCTGCAATGGAGGCGACCTGGGTTCAATCCCTTGGTCAGGAAGATCTCCTGGAGAAGGAAATGGCAACTCACTCTAGTATTCTTGCCTGGAAAATCCCATGGATGGAGGAGCCTCGTGGGCTACCATATATGGGGTCATGAAGAGTCGGACACGACTGACAGACTACCACCACCTGGGCCTAATGGACTCCTCTGTGTTGACTATATTCCCTTGCATGAAGTCTACAACTTAGACCCAGTTCATTCTGTAATGTCATCTCCAAGACTGGCATTGATCCTGACCTTCAGTATCTCCACTATCACAAGACCAGACTATCTGGATCAGGGCCTGAGCTCTGATCAGATGGTGATACTAGTTTGTTGTGAAGGATCTGTTGACTTTTCTTTGTCCTAAGATAAATCCAGTATAACAGGTATCTCTTCCTTTGTCTGGGTTCACTTTTTGGAAGATCTTGTTTCCTATGGGGAAGGATCTGAGATGTCTTTCTCAAGAGGGTTTCTGTCCTGGGCAAGGGAGCTTATCTGCACTCTGGTAGGGGAGATCCCCAACCCTACATCCCCTACTGAATTCTCTCCTGATTGGAGTCCTCTTTTTGATTTTTTGGGGTCTAAATCAGTGTCCCTTTTCTCAGAAACTAAAATTTAGGGACTAATACTTTCGCCTGTTGAGTGAAAGTGAAGTCACTCAGTTGTGTCCAATTCTTTGTGACCTCATGGACTGTAGCCCACCAGGATCCTCCATCCATGGGATTTTCCAGGCAAGAATAGTGCAGTGGGTTGCTATTTCCTTCAGAGGATCTTGAAGGTCAGGGGATCTTCCTGACCTAGGGATTGAACCCGGGTCTCCTGCACTGCAGGCAGTCTCTTTACCATCTGAGCCACAAGGGAAGCCCTGATGAGTGTACCCTCTCTATTCTCCACCTGTCTAATTCAGTCACACTCTGCCAGACTGTATTTTTGGTGCAAGGAGTGAATATTGAAAAATATGTTTTCTCTGTTCCCCAGCCTCATGTGCCTTTGCAAAACCATGGCCAGTATCAAAGGGAGGAGATCTATCTCAGAGCTACCCACCCTTTCCATCCACAGGTATGGTTAGCGAGAGGACTACCCGTGGAGGGCAGCATTTATTTCATGATCACTTATCTATGAACTAAAGGAGGGAAAGGTGATTAGGTAAAGAGGCCAGGATTGTACCTTTCTCATCTGATACAACTATACAGATTGAGAACCTTAATAGGGCCTATTATTTCTTCCACAACAGCCATATACCAGCTAGGTGAAGCTTTACTCAGAATTCTTGGAAATGACCCCATCATTTTCAAGGTCATCAAAGACTGGATTGTTTGCAGGAAATTTCTGCTCATTCCCAGGTCTTTAATCTCAGAATTTCCTCTTTTAATTTCAGATTGCCCACAAAATCTGGTGCTTCGTTGAATCAACCCAACGAATCCAGTTCCAACTTGAAGTTTGCCCTCAAATTCCACACAGACACACCCACCCCCCGACACACAAAAGCATGACTGAGCAATACGTCCTCAATTTAATATATCGTAAGAGTGACAAAGCAGGAGAGAATGTGCTAGCATTCTCATGCAAAATTATTTAACAACCTCTCTAAGAAATTGTTTTCATGTCCTTCCAGGCGGTCCACGACTGAAAATACCCTGAGGGCTATCAAGTTCCCCTATCTTCCCATGAAGTACCCACTCTGCTGATATCCCTTTCCCAAGGTCCCTATGACCCCTAACATTTTAAATTCTTCTCCCATATTCATATTGAGTAGCCCAAGTCTCCTACATCTTACCCTAAGCCACACACTCAAACACCCCACAAAGTGGAAAGTGAGTGAGGATTTCTCCTCAGCAAAATACAATTTCTTATGAGAGAACCTAGGATTACACAGAGCAGGATTTATGGTTGTGTTGAATTACACAGAGTTATTTCCTCTGTGAATGGTTGCTTGATTTTTCTCTTCTATAAGTTCATGCAAACAACTGCTTGCTTTCTAATATTTTCAAAAATAAATATTATTCTATGTATGTATTTATTTATTTTTCTTTTTTTATTATTTTATTCTTTTACTTTACAATACTGTATTGGTTTTGCCATACATCAACTGATGCAGTATTGTAAAGTAAAATAAAGTAAAAATTAAAATTAAAAAAAACCAACATGAATCCACCATGGGTGAACTTATGTACACCTGTGTGTATTTATTATATACATACACACTTATATATACATATGTCTACACATGATCCAAACATATAACAGAGCTGGATTAATGGCAGTTTCATTATTAAGATCACAAACTATAGAAATCAAGAAAAATCTCATTTACTTACTTTGATTTCTTCAGTTCCCCTTCAGTTTTAATGAGCCTTTGTCTAGGACACTACACTTTCCCACCTATTTGATCAGGTTTTATCAGAATTGAAAACTGCTTTCTTTTGGCCATTCTTTCTTATAGCAAAAGGTTCTCTATAGCCAGCTCTCCACAAAAATTCAAGACTTCAACTTGTGCCCTGCCTCTCATTTACTCTGGCCCTATTGCAGAAAGTTTGTCTGTTTAGAAAATTCCCTCATACATCTTAGGATCTTATTTATGTTAAAGACTCAATGTTTAGATTTGCGAGTAAGACATTACTGAGTTCAAATCCCTGTTCTGGCACTTATCAGTTATATGAATTAATGTGATACATTTTATCTCTTTGATATTCAGTTTTCTTATATACAATATGGAGATTAACATCTTTATCTAAAATAATCTATATACACACATGTGCACATGCACACCAGTATATAGTCATAGGATAAAGATTCCTAGAAAAGAAGAAAAAGAAGAAACCCTAGCAATATTGTTTAAAAAATATAATAGAAAATTACCACAGTGAAAGTAGTGTGGTCCCAAACCAGAACAAGGTTTAAAAAATTTTAAAAATGAAATACAAACAACTTCACAATAAATTTAAAGATCCTCAGAAATTTTGTGTTTAATTCAAGTCATTTCAAGTAACGGGGGAAAATTTACAGTCAATATATTCCATTGAGGAAGATGGGATTTTTCAGAATGATGAGTAAGTGTTCAAAATACCTGGGTACCGACTTCTCTTTTCTCCCCCTGGTGAGAACAGAGACCTATTTATTTTCATAAATTTTCTTTTACTGATAATAAAGCCCAAAAGTAACAGGCGACTTTGTTATGGCAGTAACTCAGCTTTTGAGGCACAGCAGGCCCTGGAAGGTTGAGCAGTAAATCACCCACAATGGCTTGACATCTTCAAGACTCTGAGGGACGAAGGAGGCTCCTGTGGGAAGTGCTGTGCCCAATCATGGCATAGAAGAAGAATCTTCTTTTCTATATTGTGTGAGCATCTCTGAAAATGTGCTATTTCTTCCTATGAATCACTGGCCCACCATAGTAGCTGAAGAATCCACCTATAGAGTGCTAAATTAATTCTTTACCTCATTCCTTCTATGAAACTTAGTATCAGTCAAATCAAAGATTCGAAGATAGAGAAAAAGCACAAAACACTAGAGATTTTGTTCTTAAGCATCAGAGTGGGAAAGCTTTTCTAAATAAACCATTTTCAAGAATTACTGATAAACTCGAATACATGGGGAAAACATTTCTTTACTTGAAAAAAGATACATATACACACATACATACTAAACAAGCCAAAGACACTGCACAAACTGAAAGAAACTATTTTCTACAAAATATTAAAGGATCTATCTCCTTAATGTATAAACAACCTCTGACAAAGCAAAGAAAATATAAAACATTCACTAGGAATAAATGAATATGTGGCAGGAACACAGCTCAAGAAAAAGTAAAATAAATACTTTTAAATCTTTGAGAAAAATGTTCAGCTATTTACTCCTAATGCAAGAAATCCAAATCAAAACTACAAGTTGATATTTTTTAAGTGCCTGACTGGCAAAATTAACAAAGTTTAATAAATAACCATAGCAGTTAGGATATAGGTGAAAAGGAACGTTCACTTATGATTACTATGGAAGATAAATGGTTCCAACCACCACTGAAGATAACTTCATGGTATCTTTAAAAATCTGAAAGGCATATGTCTCATCAACAATTTTATTCCTAGTGAAAGTCACTCAGTGGAGTCTGACTCTTTGCGACCCCATGAACTAGACAGTCCCTGGAATTCTCTAGGCCAGAATACTGGAGTGGATAGCTGTTCCCTTCTCCAGGGTATCTTCCCAACCCATGGATCAAATCCAGGTCTCCCAATTTGCAGGTGGATTTTTTACCAGCTGAGACACAAGGGAAGTCCAAGAATACTGAAGTGGGTAGCTTATCCCTTTTCCAGCAGATCTTCCCAACCTAGGAATTGAACCGGGGTCTCCTGCATTGCAGGCAGATTCTTTACCAACTGAGCTATCACAGAAGCCTGTTTATTCTTAGAAATATATCCAAAAGATTTACTTGTAGATGCATATTGAAGAATTTCATCACAGTAGCTCACTGATACAAAAGGTTGGAAATAACAAAAATATTTATCAAGAAGGTTCTAGTTAAATAAGTACTGTATGCTCATGCAACATTAAGCTATGCAGTAGTCTAAAGGACTAGGCAATTTCCATGGAGTGATACAGAACCTCCAAAAACATATGAGAAGTTCAAGGTGAAGAAAAATGTTTATATAAGTTACAGTTCTGTTACATGCTAGAGGCCATGTATCTCTATGTTTATAGGTAAGTAGGTAGGTAGGTAGGTAGGTAGATAGGTAGGTAGGTAGGTAGGTAGGTAGATAGATAGATAGATAGATAGATAGATAGATAGATAGATAGATAGATATGTATAGACAACTTCTGGCAGGGTACTCAAGAAACTAGGAAAGTTAGTAGTCAATGGATAGTGTTACTGCAGGGACAGGGAGCAAAATGTAAGAGGAATTATTTTTTCAATTGAATGACTTTCTGTTTTCAAATTAAACACTATGAGCACCTATTACCTTTTCAAATAAATGAATAATGAAATAACAAAAATATATAATAAATAGAATAGTCATCCATGATAATTTGAGCACAGAGGAAAATGTCAGGAGATATATGGGTGCTTTTTCACCTATATAAAAAAAATATATTAATTCCAAATGTTATGTGTGTGTGTGCCTAAATATATCTCTCTGCTTAAAAAATAGTTTTTCTAAGATGGCTTTCTTATATATCAATTTATCTTGGTAAATTAAAATTCAGGCAAATTAATTATCAACATTAAATGAAACAAATGCTTTGTTTTGAAAAAATGCTAAAGAATAACAAACCAAAAATTATATTTAGCTTTTTTATTATACTGATATTCTATTAAAATTTGTTTTCTTCATTACAATTTATAAAAGATTTGGATTTTTATCACGGTTGTTAATTTTCTGAATAATACTTACATTGAAAGAGCTAGTGATTAATTTTATGGTTGTACTCTAGATTTTACACCATTACTTAAGGAAAATGTGTTGAATACAAATTTAACCTAATAATTAGAAGTATTCAAAAATTATCTCCTCATTTTTCATATTTTTTATTTAGCTTATTTTATAAATACTTTGGCTACTTAGAGAATAAATTTATGCTCATGAGTGTTATGATTAGAATTTCCGTAGTTGTCACTGTACTCAATTAGCAAAGATTTCAAGTAGATCTTTAGTAGTGAGTTAACTGACTTAAGCCATGGCATATTCAGTGGTCAAAACAATATCATTTAAATACATGTATATAAAGTACCAAATATTTTATTTAAAAAATATTCAAAGATAGAATTATTGTTTGTAGCATTTGAAGAAATTCGATTTATTTCATAGCCAGATCTACATCAAAATCTTTGTAATTTCTTTTTTTCTCTCTCCTTATATCCTCCTTTTTAAAGGAGGAATCACAATAGTTAACTACGAAAGGAAAATAAGACTGATACTCAACTTTTATATTTTTATCTGTAATATTTAAATTTTCTATCTATAGTAGATAGAATAATGGTATGTCATTTGTATTTGTTATGGGAAACATGTTGAGTGGATTTCTGGAAAAGAGATTATGCACTCCTCTCTCCATTACTTTTTATACTTTTATAAGAAAATTATGACAATGAAAGCAAAGTATTTTGCAAAAATATTGAAAAGCCTGGATCCTATATGATCACTGTCTATGTGATGATTTGAAGATCCCAAGACAAAGGTAAAAATAAGGCAGTTTATCAGAGAAGAGGTGATGCTGGGAGACACTGACAGAGGGACAGTGAAATAAATGAGACAGAGAAGGAAAGACAGCCCACGAGGTGCACTTCCTCATGTCATCTACCTGGATTTCAATCTCCAACAGGACAAAGCTGGGGCTCTGCCTGACACACATGTCTCAGGATCATTTTACCAAGAGATCGCTAGCTAAGCATTAATTCTCTGGCTATTCAAGCTTGCAGCAGCTTGGGAAGAAGAGGCTCTGGCGGCCATAGAGAACCCTCAGTGAACAGGACGTCAGAGCAATTGTGCATGTGTGGTGGTAACATCTGAGGAAATACAGAGGAAGCTTCAGCACTAGCTTTAATCCCTGCCACTTACTGAGAGTAATGGTGCACTTGATCATCACCACCAGTGTCCTCAAGCTTGGTGAGTCTTCACTACTACTGCCCAATCTGACAACTCCTGAGACTCGGGAGCTGGTCAGGTGCTCTGGACAGGACTTGCCTGGAAGGGGAGTGAGCCAGCTGGAGAACAGACAGACCTCAGGTCCTTCAGACATGTAGTGGTTTATTCATGTTTGCCTACATGGAAGGTATTCTGCTTCTAGAAATATGCTCAGCTTTTGTTTGGGGATGCTACTCCACATACTTTCAGTTCATATGAATCAGGATGAGAACACGTCTATTTAAATCGGGACAGTTTAAATAAGGGCAGGTAAATACTGAGATCTTTGCTAAGAATACCAGAAAAGGTATTGCATCTTTGCTCTGGAACTGAAGTTGGAAAGATTTTGCCCTGGTACCTCTGTGTGCTATTATGTGATCACAGGTAAAGAGCCTCTCAGAATGGGTCAGCAGAGCTGTGAGCTCAAGAGAAAGAAAAATTAGGTTCTGAGCCATCATTCAGAGGTAGGTACAGTCCCTTTCATAGCTAATCTAGTTGACAAGAATCTCTTTAAGTAAGTCAGTTGAAGTAAGACTTTTGGATTTTGAATCCAGAGGTTTCTAAATGCAAAATTAGATTATCAGGTGATTATAATATCTAAACTAGTATTAACATCCTATTTAAAGAATTTGGGGCAATAAATAAAGCTTTAATAAACAGAAACAAGTGTGACCTTGGGTAAGTTTTCAAAACTTTTTAGTGTCTTAGTATCCTTAGTTGCCAGGAGCCAGCGTGAGGAATTCCACCCATGACAAGGTCATGGGTCAAGAGCTCTGATGGCAAGGCTAATCAGACCTCAGGTTTTCCCCCTGGAATTTCCTGAGCATCCACCCCCCAAAAAAATAAGAATCTGTCTGCTTTTCCATTCTTCTGATATTCTCTGGAAAAAGTCAAATCTGGGCTTTTGCCTTCTGCATTTGAAAGGCATGTTTCAGTTAAACCCCCTCTGATAGCTCTCTAGCTTACCTAACAGGTTCCCCAGACTTCTTACAGCCTGTGAATTGCTTACAGCCCCCCAACCACGAGAGGCACAAAGCTTGAAAGCATCTTAAAGATACAGAGCCTTTTCTAAAGAATTAAAAATCATATTGGTGACAGGTTTTCACTGTTGACTCAAGGATTGCTGCCAGACCTCCATATTCTTTATCTTTTAGGCACCTGGAAGGATGTTACTCAATGTAAGCAAAATGTAGAAAAAGATACATAGTAGTTTTGATGTTAGCAACACTAGACTTTTGAGTTAATTGCTTCTCTTTTGTTGTAAATCACTGTACTCCCTCTACTTGTTATAAGTTGCTGTATCTTTGCTGTGTAAGAATGTAACTTTATTTAGTGCTTTCTGAGAGTGGCACTAGACCTTGGGAAGATCAACACAAATAAGTCTTCTAGTTAACAAACCCTTATCAGAAAAAAGGTTGTAAAATGCTAATTGGCCCTTCTTAGCCAGAAGATAATGTAAATCACCTAAGACCTGTGGTATAATTAGGTATGCAGAGAGAGAAGCCTGGTTTTGATAAGAGTCTGGACTGCTAACGCTGCACAACTTTGTGTTACCCATTGAAACCCATGTTTTATCAAAAATATAAAAGGCCTTCTGAACAATAGAGGACGGAGCTAGTTGCTGGACTGGTTTCCCCCATGTCTCTCTCTCTTTCCTCTCCTCTTCACTCTAATTTCAGGCTGAATTCCCATCTGGGGCGTGGAGGCTCGCCAAGTCTACTTACTTGCCCTGACTGTTAAGACCTGCGTGAAAGGGAGCCTAAGGTGAGGTACCTTTAGATATTCAAGCGAGTGCCGGTGGCCCAACGTAGATGGTGCAAATTCCTTGTCTGGAATTTTATTGGTCTTCCGCATAATCCAAGTTATTCAGCCCCCTTCCTCCACTTAATTCTCCTACTACACTATTTCTTCCTAATCTAATCTTATATTAATAAATAAACAAGTCTTTCCTCGCCAACACCGTCCACCCTTTGAATTCCCTGGATCCACCGGGGCTGGACCCTGGCACTTGGTAGCATACTGAAGTAAATCACTGTGATGATATTATGGAGGGCTGGGAAAGCAAAAAAAAAAAAAAAAAAACAAACAAAAAGACACCAAAAACTAATAAAAGTGTCAGCTGTAAAGTTTTTGTCACATCATTTCATGAGCTCAGTGAGGAATAGGAGCCTGGTATCTGTTTGTCCAGCACTGTAAATCCAGCACCAATCATGCTCCTTGCACAGAGTAGAGAGTTGAAAGTGTTAATCACTCAGTCATGTCCAACTATTTGCAACTCCATGGACTGTAGGCTGTTCTGTCCATGGACTTTTCCAAGTAAGAATACTGGAATGGACAGCCATTCCCTGCTCCAGGGAGCTCCTGCACATAGTAAAGCATCAATAAACCATGGATAGCAGAAAGTACAAGTGACGGTCAAAAACTGAGCAACCGCCATGATAGTAACACCCGTGAACAGCCAGGAACAACCAAGACAGCCCTGTTGGTAGGTGTGCCTACTGAAAATGAGCTAGGGAGAATGAGGAAGCAAATAATAGAATAAAACTTACATACAGATATTTTCTTATATACAGTTTTCAGTTCAGTTCAGTTCAGTCGCTTAGTCGTGTCCGACTCTTTGTGACCCCATGAATCGCAGCATGCCAGGCCTCCCTGTCCATCACCAACTCCCAGAGTTCACTCAGAGTCGTGTCCATCAAGTCAGTGATGCCATCCAGCCATCTCATCCTCGGTCATCCCCTTCTCCTCCTGCCCCCAATTCCTCCCAGCATCAAGGTCTTTTCCAATGAGTCAACTCTTCACATGAAGTGGCCAAAGTACTGGAGTTTCAGCTTCAGCATCATTCCTTCCAAAGAAATCCCAGGGCTGATCTCCTTCAGAATGGACTGGTTGGATCTCCTTGCAGTCCAAGGGACTCTCAAGAGTCTTCTCCAACACCACAGTTCAAAAGCATCATTTCTTCGGTGCTCAGTCTTCTTCACAGTCCAACTCTCACATCCATACATGACCACAGGAAAAACCATAGCCTTGACTAGACAGACCTTAGTTGGCAAAGTAATGTCTCTGCTTTTGAATATGCTATCTAGGTTGGTCATAACTTTTCTTCCAAGGAGTAAGTGTCTTTTAATTTCATGGCTGCAGTCACCATCTGCAGTGACTTTGGAGTCCCCCAGAAAATAAAGTCTGACACTGTTTCCACTGTTTCCCCATCTATTTCCCATGGAGTGATGGGACCGGATGCCATGATCTTCGTTTTCTGAATGTTGAACTTTAAGCCAACTTTTTCACTCACCTTTTTTACTTTCATCAAGAGGCTTTTTAGTTCCTCTTCACTTTCTGCCATAAGGGTGGTGTCATCTGCATATCTGAGGTTATTGATATTTCTCCCGGCAATCTTGATTCCAGCTTGTGTTTCTTCCAGTCCAGCGTTTCTCATGATGTACTCTGCATAGAAGTTAAATAAGTAGGGTGACAATATACAGCCTTGACGTACTCCTTTTCCTATTTGGAACCAGTCTTCCTTGATTACATAGCTCCATGTCCAGTTCTAACTGCTGCTTCCTGGCCTGCATACAGATTTCTCAAGAGGCAGGTTAGGTGGTCTGGTATTCCCATCTCTTTCAGAATTTTCCACAGTTTATTGTGATCCACACAGTCAAAGGCTTTGGCATAGTCAATAAAGCAGAAATAGATGGTTTTCTGGAACTCTTTTGTTTTTTCCATGATCCAGCGGATGTTGGCGATTTGATCTCTGGTTCCTCTGCCTTTTCTAAAACCACCTTGAACATCAGGAAGTTCACGGTTCACATATTGCTGAAGCCTGGCTTGGAGAATTTTGAGCATTACTTTACTAGGGTGTGAGATGAGTGCAATTGTGTGGTAGTTTGAGCATTCTTTGGCATTGCCTTTCTTTGGGATTGGAATGAAAACTTGCTGGGGTCCAGCCAGCCCCAGTGGATCCAGGGTAATTCGGAGTCGGCATCCTAGAAAAAAACTTATTTAATTACAGATATAGAGGGAGATTAGAAACAGATAGTGTAGTAGGAGAATTAGCGGAGAAAAGAGGCTGAATAACTGGTTTACATGGAATACCAATCACCACCTACGTAGGCCACAGGCGTCTTTCCATTCTCCCAAAGGAGAGGAGGCACTGAGGCCTCCCTGGTCCGATCTCAGAAGCCCAAGCAGAATTAGCAGGCTTGGTGAGTACCCACATTTCAGATGGAAATTCAGCCAGGAAAACGGGGAGCAAGAAAGAAATGACACGGGGGAATCAGTCTTTCCAGAAACTGATCCGATTTCTTTATTTTTCAGGTTTATATACCTTTTTGTTATACATAGGGATGTATACATACAGAGTCACGTGGGGGTCAGCAGACCTGACCATTGTCACAATCAGGTGCTTCATATAAAATTATACAAAGGTCTTATGAGTTTCATCATCTTCTGGCCATGAGGTCTGCTGACATTTTATGGCCCTTTCTGATACTGGTCAGTTAACCAGAAAACTTATTTTTCCAGGGGTGATTTTTTCTTAAATCAGGCGCCACCCTCCAAATAAAGTTGCATTCCTATAGGGTGAGGGTGTAGTGAGTTACAATCAAGAAAGGAATTTACTTAACCTAAGGCTTAACACGATTAAAGGTTAATACTTATTTCTCCTATATGCTAGTTATATTCATTATAAGGGCAGGAATATAGAGATTTAGCAGCAAATATTGGCTCAACAAATGTAAACCCTTCACCAATGTTTCCCTTAAGATCTATTTAGTCTTAAGATAGTGATAAAGTTACATTTTTGCATAGCAAGGACACAGTGATTTATAGTGATTTATAACAAAGTACAGTGATCTATAACAAAAGAGAAAATTCATTAACTCAAAAAGTCTAGTATTGCTAACATCAAAAAACTACTATATTTCCTTTTCTATATTCCAAATACATTGATTAATATATTCCCAGGTACCTAAGGATATGGAGGCCTGATGGCAATCATTGACTCATCAATCAAAAAAGCCCTATGCTAATACTCCAAACTCTCTGTGCTGTTTATGGTTGAGAGGTTGTCACACAAGCTAGTCTGTCAGCAGAGAGGTTTGACCTGAGACATCCTTGTCACACCCAGGGCAGGGAATTAGCAATAATTATTGGCACGACAAATGAAGAAAAAACCCTTCACCAGTATAGTTCCTAATCGACCCACTAATACTATACTAATGATCTTCTAACCTCTCAAAAGAGTCTGTATTTAGAAGGTTTTAAAACATCCCATGCCTCTCACAGTTGGGAGGCTGTAAACAATCACATGCGGCCAGACAAGCCTGATCAGGCAGGCCAGAGAACCTTCAGTGTTCGTAAGTTGAAACACTCTTGTCACGCCCAGGAATTTTTATTAACTGGAGCTGCAAGTTAACTCCTTCTCTGAGAGAAATGGTTATAGGGGAGAGCTCCCCATAAGTACTCTGATTTAGGGGTAGAAGCTCAGGAACAGGGGGTTTCCTGAGGCTTGATCATGCCTTTGCGTATGCCAAGCTTCCTTCCTCATGACCTTTGCCATGGGTGGAGTTCCTCACACTGGCTCCCAACAAAAACTGACCTTTTCCAGTCCTGTGGCCACTGCTGAGTTTTCCAAATTTGCTGGCATATTGAGTGCAGCACTTTCACAGCATCATCTTTCAGGATTTGAAATAGCTAAACTGGAATTCCATCACCTCCATGAGCTTTGTTTGTAGTAATGCTTTCTAAGGCCCACTTGACTTCATTCCTGGATGTCTGGCTCTAGATGAGTGATCACACCATCATGATTATCCGGGTCGTGAAGATCCTTTTTGTACAGTTCTTCTGTGTATTCTTGCCATCTCTTCTTAATATCTTCTGCTTCTGTTAGGTCCATACCATTTCTGTCCTTTATCGAGCCCATCTTTGTATGAAATGTTCCCTTGGTATCTCTAATTTTCTTGAAGAGATCTATATGTGACCTCATATTCTAAAGTTTTGACTATCTTTGGTTTTTACCTTCAAAATAGCATATGAAGGATAATGTTGCCCACTGGTCACTATTTTATGAAAAAAACACTGTCAGACTATATTTCCTTGATTACATAGCTCTTTTAAATAAACGTCTTTACTCCTGAAGAAAGATTCATGACTAAATCCCTCCAACATTTTCCCTTGGAAGCAGTGTCTTGTCTGTGCTACATGACTGCTGTTAAAGGGGCATTTTGGGATTATATGCTGAGTATATGCATGGCACTACTGTGGAAGTAACTTCATTTTAAGTCTCTCAATATGAGCAGGCCAGTTTTACTATTATTTTTGAGTCATGACACAAATTTAAATACCATTTTTGAATGTTTCCCTCCCTGTACCAATTCTAAGGTAGAATACTACTGAGAATCAGAGTTTAAGGTATGCCTTATACCACATGGAAAGGGCAGAATAGAGCCAGGGTTAAAACCCACATCTCTATAATCTAAAACATTCAAGGACTAGGTCTGTCCTAAGACCAAAGACACAGTAAAACTGAAACTTCTATTTTGATCAGGTAACCAATTCAAGTATTCAAGAATCTACTCATCCCACTATACCAGATTCTCACCTCCTCAAGGGCTGCTGCTGCTGCTGCTAAGTTGCTTCAGTCGTGTTCGACTCTGGGCGACCCCATAGATGGCGGCCCACCAGGCTCCCCCATTCCTGGGATTCTTCAGGCAAGAACACTGGAGTGGGTTGCCTTTTCCTTCTCCAATGCATGAAAGTGAAAACTGAGAGTGAAGTCGCTCAGTTGTGTCCGACTCATAGCGACCCCATGGACTGCAGACCACCAGGCTCCTCCGTCCATGGGATTTTTCCAGGCAAGAATACTGGAGTGGGGTGCCATTGCCTTCTCCACCTTAAGGGCTACTTTTTCCTTTTAGCTATGCTTCCTCTTGTTACGTTCTCAGGAAATAGGAACTAATTTCAATATATGTTCAGTGATTCACTGAATAAATATTTGTTTAGAGCCTAAAACAACATGCCACTGGGCTAACACTGATTAAAGTAAAACAAACATAACGAAAATCATAAATGGCCTGTGACAGGAAAACCAATAATAAAATTGTAATACCCACTTTCTGATTTGTCAAAGTCAATGGAATAGTATTTTACATCAGTCACCTGAATGACTCATATTGCCTATTCTCAGAATAAACACTTTGTTTTTCCAATAGCAGGCCCTTGATGGAGCAGAATGGGATCATATTTGACATTCATGGGGTTTGGCAACTGCCATCACTGTTTAATCAGATATTTACAGGCATTCTTCATTTGTTATTATTTTTTCTAAATTGCAAACAAGACAAATATCAACAAGTACTCAATACTTTGGGTTAAAATCAAAATAAATTCAACAGATTATATCAGTCATATACCACCACACAAACTTCTGTGTCACTATACTCTCAATAATACTTGCTCCAACATAGTGGACAGAATTCTAAAAGGTAACTTTCCTTTCTTATTTACTAATAATCACAAAGACCACATTTCACTGCAGACGAACCATCTATCTTCAATTTCTGACTTTTTTCCTTTATGTATGAAGGAATTGAGGAGGAATCAAAAAATAAAAGTTATGCATTCTAGCGAGAAAAACAATTACTCTATTGATTTTCTATTTAATTTCATAAAATACCTTTCTTTTTCTAGGAATTCCCCTCCTTATTCCAAATAACACAAGACCTTTGCAATACTTGAAACTAAAGTATGTATCATAGTATTATAATTGTTTTATAAAAGGTCAAAATACATTTTCTGTTGTAAAGATTGCTGGCCCAGAATAAACATAAATTTTTAAATTTATACTGTTTAAAATCAATGATTATATATGTGAAAGTGAAGTTGCTTAGTCGTATCCGACTCTTCGCGACCCCATGGACTGTAGCCTACCAGGTTCCTCTGTCCATGGGATTTTCCAGGCAATAGTACTGGAGTGGATTGCCATTTCCTTCTCCAGGGGATCTTCCCAACCCAGGGATTGAACCCAGGTCTCCCGCATTGTAGACAGATGCTTTACCGTCTGAGACACCAGGGATGTGCAAATATACATATTACATGATTTCACAGATTCATATCCAAGATATTTTTTTCTTTCCGAAATGCACTAAAAACACTTAAATTTCTCAAGAGTATTGCTAAGTGTTCTATTTTATTTTTAGATTATTTTTACAGTACTTATATTAGAGATAAGGAATACAAGAGTGGCATTCAATTATTGCTTACTAACTATATTTGATAAAGGAAAACTTAAAGGCTCTATTGTCCACAGAACACAAACTACTTAACAGTGACAATCTGTATAGGCTTGTATAATAATACTGATTTAAAAGTGCATAAAACAATGAAATACTATATATTATAAATATTGATATTATATAACACCCAGTGCAATATAGGGCTTCCCTTGTAACTCAGATGGTAAAGAATCCTCCTGCAATGTGGGAGACCTGGATTTGATCCCCAGGTTGGGAAGATGTCCTGGAGAAGGGAAAGGCTACCCACTCCAGTATTTTGGACTAGAGAATTCCATGGACTGTATAGTCCATGGGGTTGCAAAGAGTCAGACACAACTGAGAGACATTCACATTCACGTACTATGCCCCCAAGACTTCAGTATAGCATAAAACTAAGAAATTGTCCAAATATATTTTTATTCATCTAACTATCTATCTGCATATATGTATATATAAAGATAGTTTATAAGTAGCTTAAAAAACTGATGAAGATGTAGAAACAACCAAGTTGGAACAATGAAGTTACTTCTCAGAGAAAACTCCAAAATGTCTATTTCTTAATTAAAGATTATAGAAAAAAGAGCAAAGCATAATTACCACAACATTTTAGGAAAATGAAAATATATCTTCAAGATCCCACGTGACAACTCCCTACTACTTGAATTATTTTTCTCAGTAAAAATGATAGGCTTTTAAAGGAGATAAAATATTTAGGTTTTTGAGGGAGAAACTGGTATGTAAAATATACCAGAGCTAACTGGAGGTAATTCTAACATTCAGAGCATCAAGAATCTATTTGTGTGAGAGATACATTTTAAGTGGTATAAATACATGACCTATTTTATTAGTTAAGATACATTTATGGTCAAATAATAGAAACCTATGGTGGTAGCTGCAAGTGGATGGATATCTTATTCGAGCAATACTGTAAGTTCATAGGGAACTGGGAGCTTACAGATTCATACAGTAAACAAAGGTACATGTTAGGACAGACAGATATAGAACAGAAAACAAGAAATTTTTTCATTTTAAGAGAAAAAGTTGGGTGCCCCTCCTGTAGCTGACGCAATCAATGATTTGTAAAAGTCTCCTACAGTATCCTTGCATCATTTGTTCAAGATTAAAAGTCTGGGATCAGTTCAGTTCAGTCGCTCAGTCGTGTCTGACTCTTTGTGACCCCATGAATCAAAGCACGCCAGGCCTCCCTGTCCATCACCAACTCCCAGAGTTCACTCAGACTCACGCCCATCGAGTCTGTGATGCCATCCAGCCATCTCATCCTCGGTCGTCCCCTTGTCCTCCTGCCCCCAATCCCTCCCAGCATCAGAGTCTTTCCAGATGAGTCAGCTCTTCGCATGAGGTCGTCAAAGTACTGGAGCTTCAGCTTTAGCATCATTACTTCCAAAGAAATCCCAGGGTTGATCTCCTTCAGAATGGACTGGTTGGATCTCCTTGCAATCCATGGGACTCTTAAGAGTCTTCTCCAAAACCACAGATCAAAAGCATCAATTCTTCGACGCTCAGCCTTCTTCACAGTCTAACTCTCACATCCATACATGACCATAGGAAAAACCATACCCTTGACTAGACAGACCTTAGTTGGCAAAGTAATGTCTGCTTTTGAATATACTATCTAGGTTGGTCATAACTTTTCTTCCAAGGAGTAAGCATCTTTTAATTTCATGGCTGCAGTCACCATCTGCAGTGATTTTGGAGCCCCCCAAAAATAAAGTCTGACACTATTTCCACTGTTTCCCCATCTATTTCCCATGAAGTGATGGGACCGGATGCCATGATCTTCGTTTTCTGAATGTTGAGCTTTAAGCCAACTTTTTCGCTCTCCTCTTTCACTTTCATCAAGAGGCTTTTTAGTTCCTCTTCACTTTCTGCCATAAGGGTGGTGTTATCTGCATATCTGAGGTTATTGATATTTCTCCCGGCAATCTTGATTCCAGCTTGTGTTTCTTCCAGTCCAGCCTTTCTCATGATGTACTCTGCATAGAAGTTAAATAAGCAGGATGACAATATACAGCCTTGACGTACTCCTTTTCCTATTTGGAACCAGTCTGTTGTTCCATGTCCAGTTCTAACTGTTGCTTCCTGACCTGCATACAGGTTTCTCAAGAGGCAGGTCAGGTGGTCTGGTATTCCCATCTCTTTCAGAATTTTCCACAGTTTATTGTGATCCACACAGTCAAAGGCTTTGGCATAGTCAATAAAGCAGAAATAGATGTTCTTCTGGAACTCTCTTGCTTTTTCCATGATCCAGCAGATATTGGCCATTTGATCCCTGGTTCCTCTGCCTTTTCTAAAACCAGCTTGAACATCTGGAATTTCACGGTTCACGTATTGCTGAAGCCTGGCTTGGAGAATTTTCAGCATTACTTTACTAGCATGTGAGATGAGTGCAATTGTGCGGTAGTTTGAGCATTGTTTGGCACTGCCTTTCTTTGGGATTGGAATGAAAACTGACCTTTTCCAGGCCTGTGGCCACTGCTGAGTTTTCCAAATTTGCTGGCATATTGAGTGCAGCACTTTCACAGCATCATCTTTCAGGATTTGAAAGAGCTCTACTGGAATTCCATCACCTCCACTAGCTTTGTTCATAGTAACGCTTTCTAAGGCCCACTTGACTTCACTTTCCAAGATGTCTGGCTCTAGATTTGTGATCACATCATCATGATTATCTGGGTTGTGAAGATCTTTTTTGTACAGTTCTTCCGTGTATTCTTGCCACCTCTTCTTAATATCTTCTGCTTCTGTTAGGTCCATATTATTTCTGTCCTTTATTGAGCCCATCTTTGCATGAAATGTTCCCTTGGTATCTCTAATTTTCTCGAAGAGATCCCTAGTCTTTCCCATTCTGTTGTTTTCCTCTATTTCTTTGCTTGATCACTGAAGAAGGCTTTCTTATCTCTTCTTGCTATTCTTTGGAACTCTGCATTCAGATGCTTATATCTTTCCTTTTCTCCTTTGCTTTTCACTTCTCTTCTTGTCACAGCTATTTGTAAGGCCTCCTGAGACAGCCATTTTTCTTTTTTGCATTTCTTTTCCATGGGGATGGTCTTGATCCCTGTCCCAGTACAATGTCATGAACCTCATTCCATAGTTCATCAGGCACTGTATCTATCAGATCTAGGCCCATAAATCTATTTCTCACTTTCACTGTATAATCATAAGGGATTTGATTTAGGTCATACCTGAATGGTCTAGTGGTTTTCCCTACTTTCTTCAATTTAAGTCTGAATTTGGTAATAAGGAGTTTGTGATCTGAGCCACAGTCAGCTCCCTGGTCTTGTTTTTGTTGACTGTATAGAGCTTCTCCATCTTTGGCTGCATAGTATATAATCAATCTGATTTTGGTGTTGACCATCTGGTGATATCCATGTGTAGAGTCTTCTCTTGTGTTTTTGGAAGAGGGTGTTTGCTATGACCAGTGCATTTTCTTGGCAAAACTCTATTAGTCTTTGCCCTGCTTCATTCCTCATTCCAAGGCCAAATTTTCCTGTTACTCCAGGTGTTTCTTGACTTCCTACTTTTGCATTCCAGTCCCCTATAATGAAAAGGACATCTTCTTGGGTGTTAGTTCTAAAAGGTCTTGTAGGTCTTCATAAAACCGTTCAACTTCAGCTTCTTCAGCGTTACTGGTTGGGGCATAGACTTGGATAAACTGGAATGTCAGGTCCATGAATCAAGGCAAATTGGAAGTGGTCAAACAAGAGATGGCAAGGGTGAACATCGACATTCTAGGAATCAGCAAACTAAAATGGACTGGAATGGGTGAATTTAATTCAGATGACCCTTATATCTACTACTGCGGGCAGGAATCCCTCAGAAGAAATGGAGTAGCCATCATGGTCAACAAAAGAGTCTGAAATGCAGGACTTGGATGCAATCTCAAAAACGACAGAATGATCTCTGTTTGTCTCCAAGGCAAACCATTCAATATCACAGTTATCCAAAAATTCTGGGTAGGAATATGCAATTAGCTAGGCTAAGTCACCTTTCTATGCCCTGGCTTTTTCATGTTGAAGTAAGAAAGAATCTGATCCTTTTAATTTACTTCTAGAACATGCAGTACAACCTTGCAGCAAGGCCACATGAAATGCAAAATCCCTTCTCTAAAGAGAAAGGGGGGTGAATACTATAGAGATACTTTTTTTGCAAAGCAAATATTCACTATACTTAGACAAAGTAGTAAGGAAACCTTTTCTCCATTTTACAAAAAGATCATTTTATAATAATCTTCCAAAGTTATACCATTTGTTTATATACTTGCTTATCTATTTGTTTAATGTGTATTTTGTCAATTTAACTTGCTTGTTGTCATCAGTGGCTAAAACATAGGTCTCACAAGAATCAGAACTTGTCTCTCCAGTTCAAGGCATTGAGACCAGACTCTGGTATATCGACACTTTAGAGGATCAATATTTTTTTTGTTGAACTACTTGACTGATCAATAAAGGGACGCTAATGTGTGGAAAATATCGCTTCTCCAATTTCTTGGCCCAATTCAATCCTTCTGAGTCACTTCTGACACAGTTCTGGGGTGCACTTTCAACCTCAAATAATTGTTATGACATAGAAGCCTTGACTAAAGGAAAGATGGAGAGCTTCCCACACTGCGTTCTAACAGATTCAGCATGATCATTGCTACATCCTCTTGCAGAAAGTGAATTTCCGACCTCCTTTTCCCTAATGGTCAGTGTGCTGAAGTTAACAGTAAATTTGTGATGTTGAAGAGTCACATGTAAAATAGATGCTTCCTCCTGGTCCCTCTGACATTATTTTGCATTTGAAAAAGATTTTTCAAATACCAGCTGTATTTGAAAGACAAATGTAAACTGGACTTCTTGGAGTGGCTTCCACTTTGAGAAGTTTCTAACATCTAATTCTGAAGAAAGAGTCAATAGCAAAGATTTGAAAAGAGTAATGATATTTATTGTGGCAAAAATGTCAGAAAGATATTCGATTTTTTGTTTGTTTGTAGGCAGACATGGGAAGATAAACAGATGTCAAGATTTAAGATCAGGATTCAATGAATTCTGGGTGACGCTTTCTGTCTAAATCTCTTTTATCCCTTAATACCCAGTTCCAGGTTCAGGTAGGTAAAAGGCTTACCTGAACTTTCAAGGTGACCTCCATTCCATGATTCCATTACACCCTACTTTATTTGAAAATTTATCATTTTATTTTTATATTGTTTATTTTCTATATTTCTCTACTCAAATGTTATCATCCAAATGTACAAGCCCCATCTTATTCTTTATGTCCTCAGAACCTAGCTCAACATTATATAGTATTTACAGTTATACAGTACTTACAATTCAATACATTATTCTTAAAATTAACTGGCCTAAGATACATATAGTCATGCAACTTGCTGAAAAATCAATGATAAGCCTATTCCTAGGTTATCTGAAGAAATGTAATATGTTAAATATGAACATGATGTCTACTCCTGAACCTGAAATTGAATCATCTCTTATTTGTTAAGCAGTAAATATTATAATGTTAAAAAATATAAGCAGTATATAAATAATCAGCAAGGACCATCTCCTAAATATGAAAATACAGTTCACAGACAAGATAACTGTTACCTTTTCTCTTTTAAAGAGATAAGAAAGTTAACATACAGATGTAGTCAGGCAACAGGAAAAAAAAAAAGAGGAGAGGGAGCGAAAGGTAGAGAAGAAAATAAGAGCTCATCTTTGCCAGTCTACCTCAAACGACTCAGGAGAAAATGGATGAAGGCAGAAAATCCCAGTGGCACCTTATTTATACCATGGTACTTTTAGATCATTTTAAATGAGGCTTTCAAGTTCTCCAGAAAACAAACTCCGTCCTTCTCAAGGTTCCTACATTTTCAAGATGCTTCAGGACATCAAGTAATTTCTGTAAAGACTTTGCCCATTAGTAATTTGCGGACATCACAGTCTTTATAAACGTAAAAGAAGACAAATTATTCATAATTTAAAATCTTTTTCATGCAATTTTTATATTTTATCCTACTCAAGGTTTGGAAAAGAAGTTTTTTTTAAATTTATAAACTAGTTATTGAGTACTCTCTGTATCTCATTTAAAATCTTCCCTGGTGGGGTGGCTCAGACAGTAAACCGTCTGCCTATAATGTGGGAGACTCGGTTCAATCCCTGGGTCAGGAAGATCTCCTGGAGAAGGAAATGGCAACCCACTCCAGTATTCTTGCCTGGAAAATCCCATGGACAGAGGAGCCTGGTGGACTGCAGTCCATGGGGTCGCAGAGTCGGACACGACTGAGCGACTTCACTTTCACTTTATTGAGTACTCTGTGTATCCCATGTTAAATGTCATATTGAACAAAAGTACACAGTTTAAAAGTGAACATTCCCTTAAACCCCAGGCCCCAGTGTTCTGGGTCCTACAGTGAGGACAGCAGAGTTTCCTTCCACTCTCTGGTGGATGTGAGGCACGAGGGGTAACTACCGTTGTTTTAATTTACTGAGACGGCGAGTTTGCTGATTTGCAAAGTATAACCTAGACTATTGTTTTACATATGAGAATTACATCTCCCATAAAATAAAAAAATATTCTTTTATTTTATAATTTTGTATTATTCAAATTCATGCCACTATAGATAAAGAATGCCACCTGCCATATCAGTAAACAAAGGATGTTGCAGCCAGCAAGTCATCAGCCACTGCAGTCACCCCTCCTCCACCCTCACGGATGGCGCACCCTGAGGGGATTCCGGATGGAGGAAACAAGATGTCAGCCCCAGATACTTAAAGAAAGATCTCAGTGAGCCCAGACTCTTTCATCTCACCATATACAGAAAAGGGCTAAATTCATTAACTCGAGATGTCTGTTTTTCTTTAATTAACAGTACCAGATTTGTGTGTGTGTGTGTGTGTGTGTGTGTGTGTGTGTGTGTGTGCGCGCGCGTGCGCGCGCGTGTGTGCAAAATCTCCTGTATATCCATCTTGGTTCTTTCCTTATCTCTTTGGAATAATCCCTCAGAGCTAACTAAGAGACTGTCTCCCAGGTTTCAGTCATCAGCATGTCCATCAAGTAGTAAAACATAAGTTCCCAACTAGATTGTGTATTTTTTTCAATTGTCATTACTTTGTATTTTTCTATATTTTCTTTTATTAACTTGGAAAACCACTGATGTTAGTCCATGTTAATTCACTTTATTCTTTTCAACAGATATATGATATTTTACAAAATTGATGTAACATAACTGACACAGTGAATTGATTGAAAGTAACATGTAGTAGAAAAGGACTCCATATAGACTCAAACTTCCATGGGGGAAAAAAATAGGTAAGTGAATAGCACAGAAATTAAGGAAGATGGAGAATTCAGAAACAAGCCTAGGGTAAACTGAAGATCCAAAGTGGTACACTAAGAAGTGAGGCTAAGTCTGCTAAAATGTAAAAATGAAGAAGGAAACATAGACAAAAGCAACTGAGAGTTACTCATCATCTATAAGAGTTGTTGTCATTTTGAAATTTATATTGATACTTACTATATAACAAAGAATACTATCAGATATAGTCACCTATTTAGGGTTTAAAACATGCTTGTAGAGTAATGATATTAATAAAAATAAAAGTAATCCCTACTACTTATTGGAAACTTAGTATGTGCCAGACACTGTGCTCTATACCAAGTACTTGTGCTAAAACTTGAAAAGGTCTCTACAGCCAATTTCATCCAATTCACTCAGTACACATTTTCTAAATCCCTCTTTCACAACCACATGTAATCTACCAGTGAGGTCTGTGGTCTCTACTTTCAAAATAGATTCCAAATCTGACCATTTCTCATCACTGCCATAGTTCTCCTCTAGACCAAGCCATCTTCATTTTTAGAAACAATTAATATATGTCTAAATAGTTTCCCTGCTCCCACAGTTAATGGTTTCAGCATGCAAAGCAGATCATGTTGCTGGTGGCTTAGTTGCTAAGTCACGTCCTACTCTTGCAACCCCATGGACTGTAGCCTGCCAGGCTCTGTTCATGGGATTCTCTAGGCAACAATACTGGAATGGGCTGTCATTTCCTTCTCCAAAAGCAGATGATGTAACCCTCTTATTCAAATAGTTCTCATGGATTCTCAGCCCAGAACCGTGATTCTAATAAAGAAGTATTACTCAGAGGGAAAATGAAGAGAAAGATGATGCCAAGGAAACACCTCAAAAATTAGTCACAAAATCCTAATAGTCAGGTTGTCCCATCAAGAATGATAGAACTGCTGATGTAGCTCACTAGATACAGAGAGTCAGACAGCAACACAAGCTGTTGGGATTTGGGGGAGCTGTGACGTGGGCACATGAACTCTGTCTGTACCAAAGTGTTGTTACCTGCCACAGGCAGCCACCCAGGTAACCCTAGACTTGAAAGGCTGATGAAAAAGTACCTGCCACAGGACACCAGCATGGTTCAATTAATAGCAAGAGAATCACAGAGGAGACAGACAGGGAAGCCTTCAGGAGGATCATCAGAAGACTATGGTACAGGAGACAGCAGCCGATCAGAGAGCTGCTGAGAAATGTTTTAAGTTGACCAGCCAGCAACACTAATGGAGGGTCAGAAGGAATTGATAGTGAGTTCCTCGCAGGCCCTGTGCACAGCTGCTAGCAGCAGGAAGAGCTGGCAGGGTGAGTGGAAGGAGCAGCTAATCAAACTGTCTAACGTGCTGATTAGACAAGCGGTGGGATCAGACAGCAGGGGTAGGAGATTCAACTGCAGGAGGATCAGAGGGATGGGAAAGGCAAAGACAGAACAAGGTCAGTCAGGAGTCTGGAAAAGGAGTCGCTGATTGGGCAGCAGGCTGACGACCCAGCTGTGACAGCTCCCTGCATAGTAAAGGGAGCCAACTACAGGAGAAGTGAGCAGGGCTGAGGGGACAGGGCGATTTTTCGAGCCCAGGAATCTCAGAGTCAGAAGAGCTAATCAGAGCTGACAGCAGCTCTGCAGAGCTGGGGGTGGGGCTGGATGTGTGTCTGCGGGTGCTTTCAGGCCAAGGGTTTATTTTCCACACCACAAGCGGAGCATACTGCTCAGCTCCTTTCTCCACTCTCCCAGGGCTCTGGGGACTGTGATTTGAAGTCTCCTTGACAAAGCAGGGCAGAGGCCAAGTCTCAGCTCCTGTCAGTACAGTGCCTATGACGAGGAACAGAGGCCCGCCCTGGAACCCTGGCCAGCCTGACCCACCAGGGCAGATAAACACACAAACACTCCTTTTCTTGTTCATTCTTTCTTTCTTCATTTTGAAACATAAAATCATGCATTATTGGAGAAGGTGCATAAAGGATTCCGAAAGTAAAGGTTTAGGTCAAAAATACGACACATCTTAAATGTGTCAGGAACGTCTGTTCCATGGCCTTTAAGCTTCAGATATAGTCACTCCCCACACAGAAGCATTATGTTCCTTTTTCCCTCCATCAAACCACTGTAAATATTTTTTTTTCCTGTTAGAATACACCACCAGAAACAAACACAACCATAAAACTGCAATCTTGTGGAGTGTTTTATGCAATAGATTTTGTAAAAGGAGAAAATATATATAAAGTTTGAAAACCAATTTTCTTACTTTTTTTTCCTATTGATGGCTCTAAACTTTCTTCTAACATAAGGCAATCACCTTCAAACCTATCTAGAATGTTTAGACAGCAAGCTGGCTTCCTCTAACCTATATTTTTCTTATTTGTGACAGCTTGAGAATTCAAATGCACATAATACAGTTTATCTATCTTTTTTGAGTGATTAATTGGAAAAATGATATGAGGTTAAAAACTATTCACATCCCCACCTTGCTGGGAAATGAGGCTCATAAGGTTAACAAGTTTAACCAAAGTTACACACTAGCAAGTAGATAAGCCCAATCTCAACTGCTATCCATTTGCCTACTATGCTGCATGGCCTTTGTGTTTCCAACAAAATTAAAAGATGCTGGATGAAAACTTGCATCGGTTTTACTATTCTTCTCACTTTTATTATCTTCAAGAAATAGACTAAAGGAACCTTTTTGCCAAGGCTGTGCATTATGGAAAATAGTCTGCATATATTGAGAATGCGGTAGGTGACATTCTTATAAGAAGTGAGACTACTATATTTGGAAGGTGTGAATTAAGAATGTGCTTATTATATCCCTTCTGACCTCCTGTATCATCTGGATAAGAATCTGACCAAGAAAGAAATTTAAAATGTTATTTTAGTATATGAAGTAATTTATCCAATATTAACTGGTCTTGAAACTGTATAACTAAAACAATGTGTTCCTAGAACAAGAATAGACAGGTTGATTAATGAAACAAAATAGAAAATTTAGATTCAAGTAAGTATAAGATTTAAATTAGTATAAAAGCGACATTTCAGATGGCCAAGGGAACAATGAACTTGCTAGTGGTTTGGGGTTATTAATTTTCTATTAAAAAATACTAAGATCCTTGTGTCAAAAAAATACAAAAATGCATTTCAGATAGATTAAATTTGAAATTGATAGAGTCTATGTTGGAATATGGGCTTCCCAGGTGACTCAATGGTAAAGAAACCACTTGCAAAGGAGGAGACACAGGAGATGTGGGATTCAATCTCTGGGTCGGGAACATCCCCTGGAGGAGGAAATGGCAAGCCAGTCCTGTATTCTTGCCTGGGAAATCCCATGGACAGAGAAGCCTGGTGGGCTACAGTCTGTGGGGGTGCTAAAGAGTTGGATGCTACTGACCACACATGCATGCATGTTGCTATTCACTTTGGCTGATAAGTATAAAAATTTTTATAATGTGCTTGGCTTCTCACTCAACACTTTTACTTTCAGTGAATGTTCATCACATCATTGCTTATTCTAACAAAAAGGAAAGATTCATAATAATGCAATATCAAACAATAGGTGAATCACATAAATATAGTGTATACTTGGAGAAGGCAATGGCACCCCACTCCAGTACTCTTGCCTGGAAAATCCCATGGACGGAGGAGCCTGGTAGGCTGCAGTCCATGGGGTCGCTGAGAGTTGGACATGACTCAGTGACTTCTCTTTCACTTTTCACTTTTGTGCATTGGAGAAGGAAATGGCAACCCACTCCAGTGTTCTTGCCTGGAGAATCCTAGGGACAGTGTAGCCTGGTGGGCTGCCGTCTATGGGGTCGCAAAGAGTCAGACATGACTGAAGCGACTTAGCAGCAGCAGCAGCATTGTATACTTATAAAAATGGGCTACACTATCATAATGACTAATAATTTGTGCAGCCAGGCTCATATATTACCTCTGTAACTAGAAAACAAACAAAACCATATTTTAATAAAATAAACAAAATTTATTATATATATACACACACACACACATACATACAAATAAATTATGATAAACTACTTGAAGCCAGATAGGGCATTTTTTGGTGTTAGGGTCAATTTGATTCCAAGAGGGGTCCAGAATGGTTAACACTGTCACTCACACTCAGTAGATACACAATAAATACGTGATGGTGTCAGTTATCACTGTCCTGAAAGCACTCCATAATTTTCTAAAGTCAATTATAAAACACCTTTGTATCATCATTATCCTCTTTGATCATGTCTAGGTAAATGTTTTTACCAACCAAATCGTTAAGCTTTAATACATCATATAATTTTTACATATTGCAGTATGTTCTACTTTCAGTCCAAATGTAAACCAATGAGTCATAATGACTAAGGAAAACTAAGAAACATGGGGCAGTTTTTCATCTTTCCAATGTTTCTCTTTCCTAACAAATGGAGTCCGATGAGAATTTCTTCCCATGTGGACTTCTGAAGGATCTGTTATTATCTCCAACATAGCTTTAAGTGAAAATCAGTCTCAGTATTATTCTATTCTATTATAAGTGAGTTTTTCAAAGAGGCAGCATGTTTTATCTGCCTACTTTTTCTATAGCAGATACAGAGAAAAAAGAAATAATTGTTCCTTCATGGCTATATGACATGAATAATTATGACTATTTTAGCCAATGACTCAAATATCAAGGTATTATACATGAGTCATACATTGGAGATCTTGAACAGCAACAACAACAAAAATAATCCTGAACATTGGTCTAAGGAATACATTGATTTAATTGTTTTGAAACATGAATGGTACCATTAATTACTAATTCAAAAGCAAGCAGGAGGAAACACAGTCAAACTAATATAAGCAGCATGCCCATTTCCAAAAAATATTGATCATTAGAACTAATGTGATTTGATAATCTAACTTGGATGTATTCACTCAGAAGACAGCTAATTTCTAAGAGTATAAAGATAGGTTGGTAGAAGTGAAAGATGAGAGTGAAAAAGTTGGCTTAAAGCTCAACATCCAGAAAACGAAGATCATGGCATCTGGTCCCATCACTTCATGGGAAATAGATGGGGAAACAGTGGAAACAGTGTCAGACTTTATTTTGAGGGGCTGCAAAATCACTGCAGATGGTGACTGCAGCCATGAAATTAAAAGACGTTTATTTCTTGGAAGGAAAGTTATGACCAACCTAGATAGCATATTGAAAAGCAGAGACATTTCTTTGCCAACAAAGGTCTGTCTAGTCAAGGCTATGGTTTTTCCTGTGGTCATGTATGGATGTGTGAGTTGGACTGTGAAGAAAGCTGAGCGATGAAGAATTGATGCTTTTGAACTGTGGTATTGGAGAAGACTCTTGAGAGTCCCATGGACTGCAAGGAGATCCAACCAGTCCACTCTGAAGGACATCAGCCCTGGGATTTCTTTGGAAGGAATGATGCTAAAGCTGAAACTCCAATACTTTGGCCACCTCATGCAAAGAGTTGACTCATTGGAAAAGACTCTGATGCTGGGAGGGATTGGGGGCAGGAGGAGAAGGGGACGACAGAGGATGAGATGGCTGGATGGCATCATCAACTCGATGGACGTGAGTTTGAGTGAACTCTGGGAGGTGGTGATGGACACGGAGGCGTGGCATGCTGCGATTCATGGGGTCACAAAGAGTCAGTCGGACACGACTGAGCAGCTGAACTGAACTGAACTGAATGATAGGTTTAAAGAGAGGAGATCACTATCACTGTTGCAGACAATTTCAGTTAATTTTTGATTGCTTATTATTTTGTCTTTGTCACGATTTTTCAATACTGAGAATGGAATGGTGTGGAGGAAATTCATGATCTGTAATACTGATGGTTTAGGGAAATAATGCAAGGACATGGAATAACTGATTGATTCTGGACTGAATCTAAATTATCAGTAAACCAAACAGGCTAACCTATTAGAGGTATAATGCACACATTTATAGTTAGGTTAATGGAAGAGTATCTACAGCAGGAGTAGCAGACTCAAATACTTGCAGGTGTTAGCAAAGTATCATAAATGTGCATACTGAGTTGCAGTCATTATAGAATCGTGGACAGTGTCAGGACTTACTTAAACCATCAAAATTCAATTAAAGTAACTGTGTTTGGTAGGAGAGGGGTGAATACAAAGGCCACTTTCACTTCAGAGACTGCTATTTCTGATCTGGGAAAATGACTAGTGTATGTAAATATATCCTCAAATTGAGGAACTCAAACACTGGAATTGCTGTGGTATGATAACCATTCTGTGACCAGTTACTTTGTTCTTTACTCAAGAGGTTGGGTATTTTGTCACTTGCTGAGGAAAGGGGATAAGACACACATAATTCCCCAGAAGCTGATCATTTAAGGAGTTTATAAGTTAATATGCATTAGATGACAATTAATTAGGATAATTGCTATAATAAATGGAAGTACAGAGAAGAGGGGCATCTACTGAAGCTAGGACTAATGAAATCTGCCTCAAGTCATTAAGGATAAACAAGAATTACTCAGCAATGAATATGAAAACCAGGATATTGAATGGTTTGCCTTGGAAATGAACAGAGATCATTCTGTAGTTTTTGAGATTGCATCCAAGTACTGAATATCAGAACCTTTTGTTGACTATGATGGCTACTCCATTTCTTCTAAGAGATTCTTGCCCACAGTAGTAGATATGATGGTCATCTGAGTTAAATTCACCCATTCCAGTCCATTTTAGTTCGCTGATTCCTAAAATGTTGACATTCACTCTTGCCATCTCCTGTTTGACCACTTCCAATTTGCCTTGATTCATGGACCTAACATTCCAGGTTCCTATGCAATCTTGCTCTTTACATATCAGACCTTGCTTCCATCACCAGTGATATCCACAACCAGGTGTTGTTTTTTCTTTGGCTCCATCTCTTCATTCCTTCTGGAGTTATTTTTCCACTGATTTCCAGTAGCATGTTGGGCACCTACCGACCTGGAGAATTCATCTTTCAGTGTCCTATCTTTTGCCTTTTCATACTGTTCATGGCGTTCTCAAGGTAAGAATACTGAAGTGGTTTGCCATTGCCTTCTCCAGTGGACCATGTTTTGTCAGAACTCTCCATCATGACCCATCTGTCTTGGGTGGCCCTACAAAGCATGGCTCATAGTTTCACTGGGTTCGACAAGGTTGTGGTCCATGTGATTAGATTGGTTAGTTTTCTGTGATTGTGGTTTCAGTCTGTCTGCCCTCTGATGCCTCTCTCAGTGCTTACCATCTTACTGGGGTTTCTCTGACATTGGACATGGGGTATCTCCCCTCACCACTCCAGTATCGCAGAGCTGCAGCTCACCACTCCAGTGCCATGCAGCCAAGGGAAAACATTGCCTCGTTTCCAAAGGCAAACCCTTCAGTATCACTATAATCCAAGTCTATGGCCCAACCAGTAACACTGAAGAAGCTGAACGGTTCTATGAAGACCTACAAGACCTTTTAGAACTAATACCCCCAAAAGATTTTCATTACAGGGGAATTGAATGGAGAAGTAGGAAATCAAGAAACACCTGGAGTAACAGGAAAATTTGGCCTTGGAGTACAGAATGTAGCAGGGCAAAGTCTCACAGAGTTTTGCCAAGAGAACACACTGATCATACCAAACACCCTCTTCCAACAGCACAAGAGAAGACTCTACACATGGACATCACCAGATGGTCAACACCAAATTCAGATTGATTATATTCTTTGCACCAAAGATGGAGACACTCTATACAGTCAGCAAAAACAAGACCAGGAGCTAACTGTGACTCAGCTCATGAACTCCTTATTGCCAAATTCACACATAAATTGAAGAAAGTAGGGAAAACCACTAGAGCCAACGGTGACTCAGCTCATGAACTCCTTATTGCTAAATTCACACATAAATTGAATAAAGTAGGGAAAACCACTAGACTATTCAGGTATGACCCAAATCAAATCCCTTACGAATATATAGTGGAAGTAGGAAATAGATTTAAGGGACTAGATCTGATAGACAGAGTGCCTGATGAACTATGGATGGAGGTTCATGACATTGTACAGGAGAAAGGGATCAAGACCATATCCAAGAAAAAGAAATGCAAAAAACCAAAATGGCTGTCTGAGGAGGCCTTACAAATACTTGTGAAAAGGAGAGAAGCAAAAAGCAAAAGAGAAAAGGAAAGATATACCCATTTGAATGCAGAGTTCCAAAGAATAGCAAGGAGAGATAAGAAAGCCTTCCTCAGTGATCAGTGCAAAGAAATAGAGCAAAACAACAGAATTGGAAAGACTAGAGATCTCTTCAAGAAAATTAGAGATACCAAGGGAACATTTCATGCAAAGATGGGCTCAATAAAGGACAGAAATGGTACTGGCCTAAAAGAAACAGAAGATATTAAAAGAGGTGGCAAGAATACACAGAAGAACTATACAAAAGAGACCATGATAGTATGATCATTCACCTAGAGCCAGACATCCTAGAATGAAGTCACTAAGTGAGCCTTAGTGAAGCATCACTACAAACAAAGCTAGTGGAAGTGATGGAATTCTAGTTGAGCTATTTCAAATTCTAAAAGATGATTCTGTGAAACTGCTGCATTCAATATGCCTGCAAACATGGAAAACTCATTAGTGGCCACAGGACTGGAAAAGGTCAGTTTTCATTCCAATCCCAAAGGAAGGCAATGCAAAAGAATGCTCAAACTACAGCACAATTGCACTCATCTCACACGTTAGCAAAGTAATGATGAAAATTCTCCAAGCCAGGCTTCAACAATACGTGAACCGTGAACTTCCAGATGCTCAAGCTGGTTTTAGAAAAGGCAGAGGAACCAGAGATCAAGTTGCCAACATTTGCTGGATCATCAAAAGAGCAAGAGAGTTCCAGAAAACATCTATTTCTGCTTTATTGACTATGCCAAAGCCTTTGACTGTCTGGTTCTCAACAAACTGTGGAAAATTCTGAAAGAGATGGGAATACCAGACCACCTGACCTGCCTCTTGAGAATTCTGTATGCAGGTCAGGAAGCAACAGTTAGAACTAGACATGGAACAACAGACTGGTTCCAAATAGGAAAAGGAGTACGTCAAGGCTGTATATTGTCATCCTGCTTATTTAACTTATATGCAGAGTACATCATGAGAAAAGCTAGCCTGGATGAAGCACAAGGTGAAATCAAGATTGCTGGGAGAAATATCAATAATCTCAGATATGCAGATAACACCACCCTTTTGGCAGAAAGTGAAGAACTAAAGAGCCTTGTGATGAAAGATAAAGAGGAGAGTGAAAAAGTTGGCTTAAAGCTCAACATTCAGGAAACTAAGATCATGGCATCTGGTCCCATGACTTCACGGCAAATAGATGGGGAAACAGTGGAAAGAGTGGCATACTTTATTTTGGGGGGCTCTAAAATCACTACAGATGGTGACTGCAGCCATGAAATTAAAAGATGCTTACTTCTTGGAAGGAAAGGTATGACCAACCTAGATAGCATATTTAAATGCAGAGACATTACTTTGCCAACTAAGGTCCATCTAGTCAAGGCTACGTTTTTCCAGTAGTCATGTGTGGTTTGGACTATAAATAAAGCAGAGTCCTGAAGAATTTATGCTTTTGAACTGCGGTGTTGGAGAAGACTCTTCAGAGTCCCTTGGACTGCAACGAGATCTAACCAGTCCATCGTAAAGGAGATCAGTCCTGAGTGTTCATTGGAAGGACTGATGTTGAAGCCGCAACTCCAATACTTTGGCCACCTGGTGTGAATAACTGGCTCATTTGAAAAGACCCTGATGCTGCGAAAGATTGAATGCAGGAGGAGAAGTGGACGACAGAGGATGAGATGGTTGGATGGCATCACCAACTCATAAGACATGAGTTTGAGTAAACTCTGGGAGTTGGTGATTGACACGTAGGCTTGGCATGCTGCAGTCCATGGGGTTGCAAAGAGTCAGACACAACTGAGCGACTGAACTGAACTGAACTGAACATGAGAACAACCTCCCAGGCAGGCAGGAAAACAGCATATTAGTTAACGATCAGTGATTTTTAGTCACTGAAGTGGGTTGGCATTTCCTTCTCCAGGGGATCTTCCCGACCCAGGGATTGAACCCAGGTCTCCTGCATTATAGGCAGAGGCTTTACAGTCTGAGCTACCATGGAAGCCCCAGTGTTAGTGATTAGCCTTTCTTATCTTTCCCTTCAATTCTTCATTTCTCAACCTACAGTACTTACATATGTAAATAGATTAGATAAAGAGAGAGATAATTACTCAATAAATAGCCATTATTATTACAATGGGACAGTAGAAATTGATGTTTGAAATTAGTCAGACCTGGGTTCAAACCTTAGGAGGCAACGGAAAGTGAAAGTGAAAGTCACTCAGTCCTGTCCAACTCTGGGACCCCATGGACGATACAGTCCATGGAATTCCCTAAGCCAGAATACTGGAGTGGGTAGCCTTTCCCTTCTCTGGGGGATCTTTCCAACCCAGGGGTTGAACCCAGGTCTCCCACACTGCTAGTGGATTCTTTACCAGCTGAGCCACAAGAGAAGCCCACAAGGCAACTGGAGCTGAATTCACATTCTGCTTTCTGAGTTTACTAGCTGTGTGACCTAGATTATGTCACAATAATTCACTAGGCTTGTTTCCTTATCTGTGCAGTGAAGATAATACTAACCCATGGGGCTGTCATATGGATTAAATGAGTGATGCACATAAACCCCAGTGCCTACTATACAGCACATACATATATTCTTAAAATATTTTTAATTGCCAAGGAAAATAAAACTCAGTATCAAGAGTTAAGCAAAAGGAAAAAAAAAAAGAAAATTAGAGCAAAGGAAGTGATATTAATTCATCCACATCACTGCTGTGGGTCAAATTTGGTATTAGTTGTTTCTTTTTCCCTGGAAAGTCAGGGATGCTCAGATGTGACTCACAGACGCCAGCCCTGGGCCACATGAGAGAGCTTCAGGAGAGAAAGATGAGTGAGTTGCTAGCAAGACCCTGAGTGGGAGCTTTCCTGAGTTTCAGTGAGCCTTGAGCTCAGAAACAGAGCCAGCTGTTTCCTTGCTGTGGATTTTAATTACTGAATGTCATTGGGGTGATGGGATTTGGGTTTCCTGCACTTTCATCAGAGCTCTGGCATGCTTCCTCATCACTTGCCCTGTTGTTTCCAAACGGGCAATTTTTTTTCCCCCTGTGGCATCATTTAAAAGTAGAGCCTTGGTTCTTGCCTCATAGAAGAATGATTCAGAATACCACAGTTGCTTTTATTATTATTATTTTAATTCCTTTATTAGAGATCACCTTACATCAGGGTACTTGAAAGAACTGGAGGAAATTTTTAAAATCTGAAATGTAGAAAATATTCTGGGCAAACCAACTGATGTTTGTTTTTCAGGCAGCTTAAGGCAGAAATGCCAATGTGAGCCTTCCAGGATAATGCTTACCTTCCCTAGAGTGCGGCCACTCTTAAAATCTAAAAGGTGAATGCTATGCACACAGTGTTCAATAATTGATATTCTGTGCTATTTATCATGGAATCCAAAGTATTTCTTTCCTTCCTACCCTCTGAGTCCAGAAAACTAACAGTGTCAACCTTGTGATAAAATAAATCATTCATTCTTGTTGAACTGGGGCTAGTAATAAAAATTGTAAGAAAATCATACTATCCATAAAAGCTCACATCTGAGAACTTTAGCATTTTTTCCACATGCCTAGAACACATCGGCATCTTTAATTCTTCTATAATTAGTAGAAAAATATTACTTATAAATAGCAAAATAGTATATATATGAAGAGTTTTTTTTAAAAAAAGACTAGAAATAAGATTTATATTTGTGTCGCAACTCTGATACTATAAGATGGTCTGGATATGTATTGAACTTTATGGACACCCATTAACAAATGTTTATTGAGTACATATCATTGTTCCAGTTCGTGATCTAAGTACTGCCCTCACGTTCCCTCTTTTAAAATGCGCATAAAAGTCACAAGGTCAAGTACAGTTCACTACGGCAATATAATCGTGTATTTTAAAATGGAAAATCATATAGAACACAAATTTGTCAGTATTCATCTTAGCTGCCTACTTTTTGGACTGTGTACACTGTAAGGCAAAAAGTGCCTCCTGCCTTGTGAAAGATGAGAATGGCACAGCTTTTGTGAAGCCTCTTTTGTAGCCATGAACCAGGCATAGCAGCTAAAACTCCACCAATGGGATGAACTGACCCTAGAGCTAAAGGGGCCAGGAGGGATTTGGCTAAGGATTTTGCTCAGCTCTAGTGCTAAATGCAGGAGGACTCGCTTCCCAAGGACCGGGAGATAGGAATGGGGCTGGCGCTGCTGAGGGTTCTGAGCCTGGGGACCAGTGTGACCAGCTTCAGGGAACAGGACTTGGTGACCACAAGTGCTCCCCAGTTCTGCACTGGCCTAGGACACACAGTCCCAAGCCTTACTCTTCAGCCTGCTCAGTTACTCCCTAAGTTCTTCAATATCCTTTCAGTGCATTTGTTTTCTGCATTAAGTAAATACAGATGATTTCTGCTGCTGCTGTATCCCTGGGTGATATAAAGGGAGCAGTTAAGTCTTTGACGGTTTTAAAATGCCCTAAACCTATGGAAGGCGTCACACAGGTACCACTCCAGGCCAAGCAGGAAACAATAGAAGAGCTCTTCTCTCCCCTCAGGGGTTTTCTGACCTCTCAACTACCATGGACAGTACCATTCTAAGCTCTGGTTCTTTTACGGTGAAGAATCAAGTTCAAAAGACAGAAGAGTGTGCCGGGCAGCACATACTAAGGTGTCCTCTCAAGAAAACAGTGATCTTTGTGATGCCCCATGAATCAAATAACTCTTCAATCAAATAACTTTAGAAAATGATGCATACACATACACAAAACAGATAAACAATTTCTATGAACAGATGCAGCAAAAAGATATTTGTAACTTTGTACCCTGTATCCAAATTTCTTTTCAGTACACTTAATGGAAACTTATCTTTCAAGACATTAGTAACATTCTGCCATGCAGCATTCTGTTGAATACATTTTTAGACACAAGTCTAAAAGTCATCTTATTTAGTAATCTTACTTTGGAGGAGATAATCTGAAAGGAATGCTATGCATGTTTGCCAGGAAAAAAGAGCATGGAAACAGGATGCATATCACATATAACTAGGGACATAAGGCATGTTTCTAAGCCTTAATTCCCTCTTCTGTAGAAAGGGGTTAATGACTCCTTTTTCCCAGGGCTGTGGTAAAGAGTGACTGAAATAATGTACATAAAAGTCAACATATTGTCTAGCATATTGTGGGACATTTGTGTTGTTACAAAAATTAAATGAGGATTATTAAAATTTAAATTATTTAATGTTTGAAAATGCCTGAGTATAAACTCAACCACCTACCAGGTGGTTAATAAACAGTAACAAGCTAAGTTACTTTTCCCTCATTGGTAAAAGTAAATTTGGCCAAAGAAGATCACTACAGTGTATTGTAGAATCTCCTCACTATACTGTGAACTCCAGGAGCATAGGGGCTGTGTCTGCTTCTCGTCAGCCTATTTCATCCACCATGAGTCTAAAACATAATATGCATCATTTTTTGTGCATCATTGATTAAACTTCCCTCTGTCTTAAACTTCACAGGGCATAGAATCAAGATGCTTCAGTATGTACCCTGTAGAAATAGTGTCAAAATTAAGTATCATATTAAGCACATTTTCTAAAATTTACATTATTCAGCCAGGTTCCAAAAGCATTTACCATCAAAACTTTCACTGATTAGCAAAAGACAAAGAAATGAGAACATCTTATTTCTGATTGAATTAAAGAGGCATATATTGGCATCTCAACAAAGGTGGAGATTGAAAACTTGATTCTGAAACACTTGAAGACTTTCCCATTAAGCAACGATACACTCTCAAATCCATAAATACCAAATTGTTATTGACAGCAGGGCAGAACAGCCTAACCGGTTTCATGGAATTACTTTTCAGTAAGTGGACTACAAACACACAGAAAACAGCAAATTGATCAAAGGTGCTGACTTCTAGAGCTAAGGAAAAGCAGCAGCTCAGACCACAGAGTCAAGACAAAAGTTCTGAATGTCTCTTGATGGTTTGCATTTTGCAAAATTCCAGACCGAATTTTTCTTATTTGGACTCTATAATATTTCTGTGAGGATGAGAATACCAGCTATGATCCTTAGTTTATATTCATCAGCATGAGTAAATAAAAAATAAGAATTTGCTATGTTAGGCCACTGACTTTTTTTTTTTTTTAACTGTAGCATAACATAGCTTAGCTTCACTACTACAGATGGTCTCTGGCTACCCAAGGTCTTACAGATGAAATAACTAATTTGGGTCATTTTTCTGAGGCTAATGGGGAAGTACTGTATTATATAAAAAAGAGCAGAAATTCTCAGGTATTTTCCTTCAGGAAAATTATTTTGTAATAAATACTTGAAGGGATGATAATGAAAGTGAGGTTAAGAGAGAAGTCTTCCACAGAACCATTCATCCTTCCAGATCACTGATCTTCCAGACTGTAAGCTACATCCAGGCCCCTTAGCTTCAGAGGCTTTGCCATGTCAATGCAAGGTGTCCGCATTCATCACAGGATGAGAAGAGGAACGAGGTAATTTTGCATGGACTTTAATCCCTCAGCACAAATGGAACATTACTCACAGAGCTCACCCAACCGAAAGGGCGGGGAGGTATGTAGCACATGTGTAAATGAACATTTGAGGAGAACCACTGTCTTCCTCTTCATCTCCTTACCTGTCCATCCTTACCCGTATCACTCTTCTACACGACCTGAGCTCTCAGCCCCACACATTTTCTTGAAAAACAACAAAAAAAACCACACTCCTTCCTCCCTCAGGCATTGAGACACCTTTTACCTCTGTGGAAAGTAGTCTTTCCCATTCTACTCCTTTTCCCTCTCTCCTAACCTTTTTACCTAGTTGGTTTTCATTTGCTTGTAATCTCGGCTAAGCATCATCTCCTCAGAGAGCATTTCCTCAAACTCCTCCCCTCCCACAAGTACCATTATAGGAATATTCTCTCTGGAAAATTCACTATACTTTGGAGATTTACGTTTCTCATTGTGAATATCTGACCAAGTCTTTCCTATCTGACTAGAATGGAGACTGTAAGAGGTTATGAAATATATTGATTTCTTATTAGCACTATTTTCTTAGCAGATAGAAAAATAATTGGCATATAACATGAATTCAATAAATATTTGTGAAATGAATAAATAAGGAAGACTTTGATGTGCAGAGGCATCATAACATATGATCAAAGGCACAACTAATTAGGAATAAAGCTGAGACTCATACCTGGGTCTTCTGACTCTAAATCCCATTTTATTTCTGCTGGTCCCCAGTTGGCTAATTTGGAAATGCACTATTTCTTGGAAGGAGAAAATTGAAGACATCTCACAGAGAGACTTTACTGTCAAAAAGAAAAAAAAGTGACATATTTTCACCTTCTGCTTTCATAGAGCCCACAGTTTGGGGGCCTGAGAGATCTTTGGGTGTGTGAGTTAATTACAAAGCAACCTCTGTCAACTTAGAAAAGGAAACCACAGTTAATGGCAGCCAAGAGCACTTTCAAAGTGTGAAGACAAAACTAGTGTTTGCATCGTGGCTTCTACTGTCCTTCCATGTTTATTTTCAGACTGCGGGGACAGACAAACGGTGTAGCTTTTATCATGAGTCACCCTTTCTAAAAACAGAATTCTATTTACATGAACAATAGTTATTGGTCCAACCTGACAGTCAGTAAGGTTGAAAACCAGCCTCAACTGAGTGGATAACTGTTTCTGTTTCTGTGGATCACCTGAAGTGACATGAAATTTTGCCATTAACTAGTCACTTAAAATATACTATTTTGTAAAAGCAGACACACAGTCATTGGGAAAAGTATTTCAAAATATTTTAGAGGTACAGGGAGAAAACCCAACTTCATTTGAAATCCTACCTCCAAAATATCATAATCCCAGTTAACATTTGGGTAAACATCCTTTCCAAAAGCTCTCTCTCCATAACCTGTATGTTTAGAAAACTGTTTTCAGATGCACAGCCAAGTCATACAGGGCTGGAAGAAAGAGCCTCTGGTTTGAACACGAACTCTGCCACCTACCAGCTGTGTGGCCTTGGACGATCACTTAACTTCTTTAACTTCAACTTATTCCACTTGTTAAAATTATGCCAGTATTTGCATGCAGAGGGGTTATAAATGTACAATAAGTTATGCCCAGTACCAGGGACAGTGCTAGACATGCTTAGGTATCTAAAAAACCCCACAATTTCCCCTAATGGGGGAAAGACAGATAGATAGATAGATAGTGGTATCTGACACAAGGTTTGATGCACACATTAATCAGAAAGTGGGATGTGAAGACCACTGACACCTTACAGTGAGCACTGCAAGGCCAATGCCCTGAGCTACTTTGTGATCAACACTGGTGAGTGCTGAGGCTCAATGGGCTTTTAGACAATTCGGAGGGCTAAACTCAATGAAATTTTATGAAAAGTGACTCTGCAAAAATAAAATGTATTATAGAATGACATTATTTATTGAGCAGCGTGAGGCAAGGAATTATGCTGGCTCCTTGACATCCATTACTTCATCGAATCCTCTCAACGAAACAAGGAAGCTGCCATGGCCAACACGTTTTACAGATTAAGTAACCTGAACCTAGCAAATTTAAGTAATCTGCCCAAGGATTTCCATGTAATAATAGAGGACCCAAGTTTGCAGACTCCAAATCTCAAGCCCTGAATCTCTGGTCAGTACTGCTTTGAGAGGCAATGGAATGTCAGCAATTATAGTTTTAAAAATCCTGTAAAAATGTGCTTATAAAATAAGTCACAATTTTAACAGAAGAATATAGTATTTACTTTATAGACAATGAATTTCAGATCTGAAAGGATCTACTGTTTGCTTACTGTCCGATAATATGCACAGCAGTAGAATGACAACATTGGGCATGATCTTCCATTCCTACATTGCCCCAAATAAACTGATTTTTGGAAGGAGCAATTCACAACTCATCATTAAGAACTGTTGCCCAGAAAAACAGTGAAAATTATTTTGCACACCTAAATTGTACAATATACTCTTTCAAAAGTCATATGATACTTATAAAAATTTTTAACATGGAGGGCAGATGTTATAATCTCTATTTTACTTACAGAAGAGGTTAGATCACAGATTCAATTAGTATTAGAAGAAATTCTAGACTTTTCCTATTTAAAAACCAGCCTTCTCTTCATAATATCTGATTTTCTCTCTCATGGGAAAAAAATCTTAAAGTATTTTAAAACTCTCACCTACACTGTCATTTCCTCAAGCGAAAAATTTATAAGCCACTTTAAAAATATTTTACACCTAAGCTATGGAAAGTTTTGGTTTGAGACACTACCATACGTACCTCAAAGAGCTCTGCTTGGGGAGTTTCAACAAGATTCTAAATGAGATTTATGAAAAGGCTTCTCTGGCTGTGGTGGAGTCTTCCTAAATGAAGAACTTTTCCTATAACTTTGTGAGATCTACACTTGAGGCACTTAGGGACTATTTTTCTGAGAAATCAAAATGACTGCCTTCATCACAATGAATGATATTTGACTTTAGAAAGAAAATGTAATTAACTGACTCAAAGTACAATCACTCTAAATTAATCAAGGGTAGACAGACATTAATTCAGAAGGGGAAAATCCATCAAGAGCAAACCAAGTTAAACACTGCAGAATCATTAATATCCATTTTACAAGACTGAATGCCATTAGCTTTAGTCAGACAACAGCCTGGCGCAATCACTTTCTCTTCCTTCTACCACTGGTCCATGGAAAAACAAAGCTTACCAAATTTGTTTTTAAACAACTTAATTTGCTTCTCATTAAGGGGCTGTGCTAATGCTTGTAATGGATTGATCTTTAAATGAGAAGAGCTTATTAAAATAAAAAAAGGGCTTTTATTAGAAACATTTAACTTTGATGTAAACTTTTGTTTTGATGTGAAGAACTTACTTATAGCTTTTTCCCCCTTAAATCTGTATGCCCAGTTTGATTTACTCAAAGAAATACTGAGAGTTGCCTGTGACATTCCGAGAGTAAAAGTAATGGACCTAACTGAGCTTTGTGGAATAATGTGTGTGTATGTCTCTGTGTGTGCATGCACACACACACATTCAGGAGTCTCTGACTCTTCATCACCTCATGAACTTCTCCTTGTAGCCTGCCAGACTCTTGTGTCCACGGGATTTTCCAGGAAAGAATACTGGAGTGGGTTGTCATTTCCTTCTCCAGCGGATCTTCCCAACCCAGGGATCGAACCCATGTCTCCTGTCTTCTGCACCGGTTGGCAGGTTCTTTACCAACTATACCACCTAGGAAGCCACATAGCTAAAAAGAAAAAGTGGGATAGAATACAAATTCTACCATCTCTCGATTTTATGTTATAAGGAAGTCACTGTTCCTCTCTGAATCTCAGTTCTTTTATCTGTAAAACTGGGTAACTATATAACACGCCAAGAAGCTGTAAGGTTTAAATGAAATAATGCATGTAAGTGTTTTGTAAACTCTGAAATAATACAGTAAGGGAATTTCTGAGACAGAGCACCATAGACTGGAATCTTGGTTCCTGCAGCATATAAGTTGTGTGGTCCAAGGTAAATTGCATACCTCTCTGGGTTGAACTGCATACCACTCTGGTAGTCTATAAAAAAATAACAATAATACCTAATAATCCTGTTGTGTGAAATACTAATAAACACTCAGAAAAGTTAGTATTATTATTATCTTTATTAAATCATTATACTTTCCCAAGCCCAGCATAATAAGATTCTTAGCAGGGGATGATAATAATGGAAAGTATAAATATAATACAAGAAATCCTGGCAGGAACAAAGGCAAAGGCATGGCAGGGTTAAGAGAGATGAACATTCTCTGCTAACTAATGTGATTGTTTGCAATTCATAAATTTATATATTTAATTATTTTTATGGAGTAGTAACTGTTGGGAATGCAGATATAGAGATTTGCTGTTGGGAAGCAGAATATCAAGTCAGATAAAAAATAGGTGACAGAAATTCATATTTATAGACATATATGTGGACAACAACTATATTATATACACATTTGTAGTTTATATAGATAGGTTTGTTTACAGACCATATTAAATAGTAATTTTTAAATTAAGCAATAATGTACGGCAAGATAGCATATAGTAAAACTGAAACTATGACGAAAAGTATTTAAGCACAGGAATGATGCCTGTACTAAACTGTACCAAGTGAATTATTTCACCCAGAGTGTATCCTTAAATATATTATATGAATATCAATGCATGTTTCATTCCAAAAACTAGATTCTGAGGACTAGAGTTTAGCATTCTGCCTTTGTTTTCTTTGCTTACCTGAACTAAAGATAAGGGAGATTTCCCTACAGAAAGCTGTCAGTAAACATCAGCAAATTAGATTTCACCCAAGCTTAAAGTCCTTTGATTTTAACCCCTTGGTATATTAAATGGGTCAAGAGTGTTTGTCTCCAGCTACTCTGGTATACACACATGGTCTATAGACAGTGTTACGTGGAATGGCTTCCAATTCCCAGACATCTCACTCTGTCATACCACCAGCCCCATGCACAAGCTGTTCTCTCCACCTGGCACGTCCTTGCCTTAGTCACCTAGTGAGCCTCTACTCAACCTTTGACCCCTCATGTAAATGCTTCTTCTTTGCTTTGCAGCAGACCTACAATAATCAGACGAATCATCAATTCCTTTGTTCTACTGTACTTTGACATCACTAATTACCATATTGTAATCCTCCAATTACCCACCTATCTTCTCCACTGGCCTACGAGTGTTTCAAAATCAGAGACTGTTTTTTTTTTTTTTTTTCTGTCATGTACCCAGGATTAGCATATAGTAAGTACCTTACAAATAAATCTGTAGTTGATTCTTTCAAATAACCCTAGTCTTAAGTCTGTCGCTGAGTTACATGAGATTAGAAGAAAACCATGTGTGTTGAATAATGTCAGCTAATATCACTGAGTATTATCATATGACAAGTATGATACTGTTATTAACCCTGATTCATAAATGAAAAACCCTTAGCTTAGAAAAGTAATGAGATAGTACCAAGGTTATTCTGACTGCCTGTATAGGACAGAGCTGGGATTTAAACATTGGTCCATTGACTTTGAACCATTAAATGATCAAGCGAGAAGTGATTTAGGGTGATCTACCCAACTGTCACTCTGTTTAGGAAAGGGCACCGATGTGATGATTCAGAACTGTGCAAGCTTTGTGCTATGGAGAAGAAAATAAAGGTGAACAGAACCACCTACACGGCAGCTCTTAACAACACATGTGCTCATTTTATTAATGGAAATACAAGGGAGTTTGCTCTACTTGGCAAGGTTAAGGCAATCTGGTTAGCTTTAAGAAATTAAGATTCCATTCTGCCTGTTTCACAGAAAAGAGCTAAAATAGAATATTCTATTGCTAACAGAACCATATAAGGGAGATAATTATTCTTGTTAAATGTCACTAATAACTAATGGAAAAATTCCATTTTTGTTAAACATGGGAAAATATGTGACTCACAGCCGAGTGACAAAAGTGCTTAATCATCACTTATTAACTGATGAATTTTTAAATCAGAGATGCATATCTTTTATTATTTTAAAAGGAAACATATATTTGAAAATAAAAGACAGAGCCCCATTAGAAAGTACAAGGAAGGAACCCTAGAACCTAGACCAGAATATTCTTACTGAGTAAACAGGTGCTTCAGGAGAACTGAAGTCATCACTGGAAATTCCCTTCATTCATTATTGGCATCCCCTATGTTTCCCAGTAAGCAAAAACAAGACCAGGAGCTGACTGTGGCTCAGATCATGAACTCCTTATTACTAAATTCAGACTTAAATTGAAGAAAGTGGGGAAAACCACCAGACCATTCAGGTATGACCTAAATCAAATCCCTTATGATTATACAGTGGAAGTGAGAAATAGATTTAAGTGACTAAATCTGGATAGATAGAGTGCCTGATGAACTATGGACTGAGCTTTATGACACTGTAGAGGAGACAGGGATCAACACCATCCCCATGGAAAAGAAATGCAAAAAGCAAAATGGCTGTCTGGGGAGGCCTTACAAATAGCTGTGAAAAGAAGACAAGTGAAGAGCAAAGGAGAAAAGGAAAGATATAAACATCTGAATGCAGAGTTCCAAAGAATAGCAAGAAGAGATAAGAAAGCCTTCTTCAGTGATCAATGAAAAGAAATAGAGGAAAAGAACAGAATGGGAAAGACTAGAGATCTCTTCAAGAAAATTAGAGATACTAAGGGAACATTTCATGCAAAGATGGGCTTGATAAAGGACAGAAATGGTATGGACCTAACAGAAGCAGAAGATATTAAGAGGTGGCGAGAATACACAGAAGAACTGTATAAAAAAGATCTTCATGAAAAGATAATCACGATGGTATGATCACTCAACTAGAGCCGGACATCTGGAATGTGAAGTCAAGTGGGCTTTAGAAAGCATCACTATGAACAAAGCTAGTGGAGGTGATGGAATTCCAGTTGAACTCTTTCAAATCCTGAAAGATGATGCTGTAAAAGTGCTACACTCAATATGCCAGCAAATTTGGAAAACTCAGCAGTGGCCACAGGCCTGGAAAAGGTCAGTTTTCATTCCAATCCCAAAGAAAGGCAATGCCAAAGAATGCTCAAACTACCGCACAATTGCACTCATCTCACATGCTAGTAAAGTAATGCTCAAATCTCCAAGCCAGGCTTCAGCAATACGTGAACCATGAACTTCCAGATGTTCAAGCTGGTTTTAGAAAAGGCAGAGGAACCAGAGATCAAAGTGCCAACATCTGCAGGATCATGGAAAAAGCAAGAGAGTTCCAGAAAAACATCTATTTCTGCTTCATTGATTATGCCAAAGCCTTTGACTGTGTGGATCACAATAAACTGTGGAAAATTCTGAAAGAGATGGGAATACCAGACCACCTGACCTGCCTCTTGAGAAACCTACATGCAGGTCAGGAAGCAACAGTTAGAACTGGACATGGAACAACAGACTGGTTCCAAATAGGAAAAGGAGTACGTCAAGGCTGTATATTGTCACCCTGCTTATTTAACTTATATGCAGAGTGAGTGAGTGAGGTCACTCAGTCGTGTCCGACTCTTTGTGACCCCATGGACGGTAGCCTACCAGGCTCCTCGTTCCATAGGATTTTCCAGGCAAGAGTACTGGAGTGGGTTGCCATTTCCTTCTCCAGGAGATCTTCCCAACCCAGGGATTGAACCCAGGTATCCCACATTGTAGGCAGACGCTTTACCATCTGAGCCACATCATGAGAAACACTGGACTGGAGGAAGCACAAGCTGGAATCAATATTGCCAGGAGGAAGATCAATAACCTCAGATATGCAGATGACACCACCCTTATGGCAGAAGGTAAAGAGGAACTAAAAAGCCTCTTGATGAAAGTGAAAGAGAAGAGTGAAAAAATTGGCTTAAAGCTCAACATTCAGAAAACTAAGATCATGGCATCTGGTACCATCACTTCATAAGAAATAGATGGAGAAACAGTGGAAACAATGTCAGACTTTATTTTTGGGGGCTCCAAAATTACTGCAGATGCTGTCTCCAGCCATGAAATTAAAAGACGCTTACTCCTTGGAAGGAAAGTTATGACCAACCTAGATAGCATATTCAAAAGCAGAGACATTACTTTGCCAACAAAGGTCCGTCTAGTCAAGGCTATGGATTTTCCAGTGGTCATGTATGGATGCGAGAGTTGGACTGTGAAGAAAGCTGAGCGCTGAAGAATTGATGCTTTTGAACTATGGTGTTGGAGAAGACTCTTGAGAGTCCCTTGGACTGCAAGGAGATCCAACCAGTCCATTCTGAAGGAGATCAGCCCTGGGTGTTCTTTGGAAGGATGGATGCTAAAGCTGAAACTCCAGTACTTTGGCCACCTCATGCGAAGAGTTGACTCACTGGAAAAGACTCTGATGCTGGGAGGGATTGGGGGCAGGAGGAGAAGTGGACGACAGAGGATAACTTGTCATTATGGACTTGAGTTTGAGTGAACTCTGGAAGTTGATGATGGACAGGGAGGCCTGGCGTGCTGTGATTCATGGGGTCGTAGAGAGTCAGACACGACTGAGCGACTGAACTGAACTGAACTGATGTTTCCATGTAAACAGAGTGTTATGTCATCCTCAGAAGTTCTGCTTGGCAATCACAGGCATGGCAAGCATGAGAAGATTATTGATGACTCTGAAATGCTAAAGTAAATGTGTTGGCCTGTGGCTATTTAACAACTTTGAAAAGTGTATTTGTTTTGTTTTGGAATCAAACTTCCTCTTTTGGAGTAACAAAATTTGCTGAGGTAGCCAATGATAAGAACAGCAACTGCCAAGGAATTACATGTCTACAACACCTACTTAAATACATAAATGCCCATGTGCATGTGTATATGTTCATACACACACACACATACATTTGCTTGTTCTAGAATTCCTACTTAGTATACTATCATTAAATGGTATTAGTTGCACTGATTTTTTGAGAATGGTCTTTTTTCTTGTTTTTCAAAAGACTGGCAAGATGTTCACTTGTCCCATTTTGTCTTCATAGAAACAGAAAAAGACCTCATTTCCCAGTCTCGCTTGTTAGGTAATACAGCTGGGTTCAGGCCAAGAGAACATGACCAGAAGTGATACTGTCCTGCTTACCAGTCTATCAGAATATGTTGTCCAATTTCTCTCTGACCCCCACCATATGCCCACACCCCTCTGCCGTGTCTGCCTGGTGACGATGAGGCTGACCCTGAATCTCAACATGATGGAGACGTAACACGTGAACAGCTTGGGTTCTAGCATCACCACTTGGAAAGGAACCCCCAACCTACCTCAGATTTCAATGTGCATGAGAAAATAAACTTCCCCAATAAGCCAGTGAGGCCTTCAGAATTTACAGCTTCACCCTCGACTGCCTACTCTGACTAACAGAAAATCTGGCACAGGGTGCGGTGCTGCTTTCAGAAGAGCCTGAAGTAAGTAGCATTTCCTCATCTGTTGGTCAGCAGTCATTTAAAAAATCAATTATCAGATGTTACAAATATGTTGATCAATGGTATTCACAGTCAAAGCGTTGCTAAAATTGTTGACCCAGATCAGCACTTCTACGTGCCCAGCACCTCTAAAAAAGGAGGACTGAGAAGACAATGCAAATATTTGGTGTCATTTTTTCTTTAATTTTTAATTGGAGGATAATTGCTTTACAATATTGTGTTGGTTTCTGCCTTATGACAACACGAATCAGTCATAACTATTATATATTTATCCCTCCCTCTTTAGCTTCCCTCCCACCCCCTCACCCCATCCTGCCCCTTTAGGTCATCACAAGGCACCAGGCTGGGCTCCCTGCCCATATGGGAAAGTGTTAGAGGAATGAAGAAAACTCCCAGGAAAGAATGGGTCAGTTTTCAAACACAGATGAAAGTGAATGAGCAGCACAGGAACTGAGGGTTTCTCAGACTACACATGCAAGGAATAGGATATGAAAAGACAGAGGTGAAGACCCAGTGGAATTTCTCAGTGGCTCAGAGGACACTTCAAACTAGGAATTATGCCTTCCTATTAAAACAAAGAAAAGAGAGAGGCATGAGATTTAGAAAGCACAGAAATAAACTAGATATGTAAACTGTGCTTAGAAAAGATCTCTGGGTACAGTTTCATTTTATAAAGCTGAGTAGATTTAAATATATCAGAAGTCTTTTGTCTAAGAAACTGTATTGCCAGAACAACTATATACTGACACTTAAAAAACGATGACTATTCGAAACTTAAGCAATCTTTGTTATCTGTCCTTCAGTATCCAATCTTTTAGAGCAAGAGCTAGACTATTCAAACTTCCACAGACCAATGATTGCTTTACTCTTCTCATTCTTTCAGTTTTTGAATGAAAATACTTACTGCCATTATTCTGATCCAGTTTTCTTTAATACTGAAATACATGACAGTGGAGGGCAGATCTGTTTTATTTTTATTTCGTAGGTTACCAGTCCCTAGGTCACTAACTAAATTCAGGCCTTATGAAGAGAACTGAGGGCCTGGTTAGGATTTAGAACTGTCATCCTTGTGAAGAGGTAACTTTTTATATATATGGAAGGAAGAGAAATGGTTGGGATAGGATTAGAAGGATGTATAGGGGACTGTGGCTGAGACTGGCTAGATATTCACCGTATCATTTCTTCTTCTTGGACACAAGGAAGGCTATTTCCCTGCAGTTGAAACCATATGACTGATTTCTGGCAAACACAATGTGGTCATAAATAATTCATAACATTCTGGACATGATCATAACACATACTGACTGATACTCAAGGTTATCTCTAAGTCACCTTTACATTTCATGTCTATTACTGATGGCTGGATAAAGTCAGAGTGAACTGAGAGCCACAGGATGCAAATAGCTTGTGTTTCTGCATTATTATTGGGAGAGAAACACTTAACCTACATCAGACTGATCTTAGCAATAAAAACACTTTTGTTGTATTATGCCCCTAAGGTTTCTGCAGTGTGTTACTGCAGGATGGCTTAAGCCTAGCCAACTTGTAAACCTTCATTATGTGGGGGGGAAAAATCACTAATCACCTACACTCCAGTATAAAATAATACTTAGTCATGATACATTATGCTGTCATTATCCCACTGGACTAAATTTCTTAATATTCTGTTTATTAAATCAGTAAAATTTTGACAGTTGTTTCTCATAGCATACGATTAGGAGATGGAAACAATTTTAATTGACCACTATATTGGTCCAGGCACTGCGCTAGACACTTTAAAATCCTTTCAAGTTTCATTATTTCTACTTTGAAGATGAGAAGCCTGAGAAACAGAAATGCTATCAGACTTTTTACATGAGTGGGTACTTCTATCTTATACCCAATATTCCTTTTTAAAATCTTAGACTTCCTTTTAGGGCTATGTCCCGTTGTCTAAATAAACAGGGTTTTATATTTAGATCTCAATCTAGGCTCATCCCCATACATCTTAACTAGGGATAGGTCATTGCTTAAACATGCCAAAAATGGTTTTTCAAACATAGAGAAAGAGTATTTACATAGAGAGAAAGAGTACTTACATTCTGAGAAGAGGCAGAATAAGAGATGGAAAGGGTACTTACAATGTCATTTGAACTTTTACATCTTGGGGTCTAAAAATATGTAAATATATCCAAATATTCTTGTTTGAAACAGTAAACCTCCATTCCACTTTCTGAAGCATGATGTTGGTTTACTCTTAATTTTCAATCTTATGCAGCCTAAATTTTAACTAATCTCAGCTAGCTGAACTAAGTATTAAACTTCAGAGCACCAGTTTTCTTCTCCTTTCTTAAAGTTGTCTTATCTTCAACTTGATGAAATTATCAGTCCATCAGTTCAGTCGCTCAGTTGTGTCTGACTGTTTGCAACCCCATACTGCAGCACACCAGGCTTTCCTGTCTATTACAAACTCCAAGAGTTTACTCAAACTCATGTCCATTGAGTCGGTGATGCCATCCAACCATCTCATCCTCTGTCATCCCCTTCTCCTCCTGCCTTCAATCTATCCCAGCATCAGGGTCTTGTCTAATGAGTCAGCTCTTCATATCAGGTGACCAAAGTATTGGAGTTTCAGATTCAGCATCAGTCCTTCCAATGAACACCTGGGACTGATCTCCTTTAAGATGGACTGGTTAGGTCTCCTTGCAGTCCAAGGGACTCTCAAGAGTCTTCTCCAAAACCACAGTTCAAAAGCATCAGTTCTTTGGCACTCAGCTTGATTTATGGTCCAACTCTCACATCCATACACAACTACTGAAAAAACCATAGTTTTGACTAGACACACTATCATCACAAAGTATTGTCTCTGCTTTTTAGTATGCTATGTTGGTCATAGCTTTTCTCCCAAAGAGCAAGTGATTTTGGAGCCCAAGAAAATAAAGTCTCTCATTGTTTCCATTGTTTCCCATCTATTTGCCATGAAGTGATGGGACCAGATGCCATGATCTTTGTTTATTGAGTGTTGACTTTTAGGCCAACTTTTTTACTCTCCTCTTTCACTTTCATCAAAAGGCTCTTTAGTTCTTCTTCACTTTCTGCCATAAGGGTGGTGTCATCTGCATATCTGAGGCTATTGATATTTCTCCCAGCAAGCTTGATTCTAGCTTGTACTTCATTCAGCCCAGCATTTCACATTATGTACTCTGCAGATAAGTTAAATAAGCAGGGTGACAATATGTAGCCTTGACACATTCCTTTCCCAATTTGGAACCAGTCTGTTGTTTCTTGCCCAGTTCTAACTGTTGCTTTCTGAAATATGGTTTGTATTAAATGAAACTATTTGTTTACATACAGACATTTGTAGAGTAGCAATTATACACTGGGCATTATACTAGGAAGGAAATACAAAATAAGCAGAATCAAGAGCTTTCAGTCTTGATAAAACATAAATAATAACCATGAAGCTTTGAGAGAACTGTAGAAAGCAAAGATAACCAACTGCTAAATTGTGAATTTCATATTGATCAAACTCAGAGAACATTAATAACCTTAGGACTAATTGGTTCAAAACACTTCTTTCATTGCAATATTTCATGATTTCTGCTCAGTATATTTTCCTTCCATAAAAATTTGAAAACTCTCTTCTTAATTCTCTCTTATTTTAATCACATGCTGTCATTATTATCTCCCATCCCTATGACAAAAAAGGAAAGTAAAGTATAAGGGATACTTTATTACATGAGGAAATATGATGTGTTGGTAAATGTTTAATAACCAGCTCTCTCATTTTTAGCACACGTCCATTTTTCAAGGCATAAAAGATACCACCAGGAATGATTTCAATCTACCAACATGGAATCTGTAAATTCAGAGTTTGAGGGAAAAAATGCAAACAATAGGTTCTTGATAGCTGCTAGAAGCCAACTCTAGAATACTACTGAATATAGTGTTAAACTTTCTAAATTGTTTTAATGTTGTAACTATATCAACTCATTTTATGAACTCACAAACATTCTTTTTAAAAAGTTCTGTGTATGCATATATGTGCCTGTGTTTATGTATACATGTACATAAACAGAAAAATGAAGGGAAAAGACAAGTCAAAATACTATCACTGGTTATTGCTAAATATGAGATTATGGATAATTTGTATTTTCACTGAGGTTTTTATTTCTATTTTTCATTCTACAATCATTCTATATTACTTAACAGAAAATGTTTCTTTAATAAAAGAGAAACAGCTTTAAGCCTGAATTTTATATTTCCCTATTGAAAATGTTCATCTGAGAAAAAATCTACAGCATAGTCTTTATATAAAGATGACAGTTACTTATGATACATGTGATATTGAGAATGTTGCCTGGCCATTTAAAACTAATAGTTCTTTGGTTTTGTTTTTTTAAGATTTGTGTATTTTTGGCTGTGTGCGCTTTTCCAGCTGCAGCAAGGGGGGCTACTCTTCTTCGAGGTGTGCGGGCTTCTCACAGCAGTGCCTCCTCCTGCTGCAGAGCACAGGCTCCGGGTGGCAGGGCTTCAGCAGCTGCGGATGGGGCCTCAGTTGTGGCTCCCCGGCTCTAGAGCGCAGGCTCAGTAGTTGTGGCCCATGGGCTTAGTCACTCTGGGGCGTGTGGGATCTTCCTAAAGCAGGGATTGAATCTGTGTTCCCTGCCTCGGCAGGCAGGTTCTCAACCACTGTACCACCAGGGAAGCCCAAACTAACATATTTTAAAATGTAATTCATATATAGTCTACCTGGATTTATGCTAAATATGAAGATTTTCATGTAGGTATAATAAAAGCAACATCGTACAGAGCTTGAGTCTGGTAATTACAAAAAAAGCTATTAGAAAATGAATAATGTGATCCACATAAAATTTTTGCTGCCACAGAATCAAAAGACTCTAAGGAAATATTCACAGCAAAGATATATAAAATTTCATAAAACTATCTCCACCACAGCACCATCATCTTATCATAGCACTCAGATTCAAGGAAATTAATTGCTTGGTGTCACTTACATTTTAAAAAGACTCTCACATTAGGCTAGTAAGGAGATAAAACAAATGGGCTCATAACTGATCTTTATTAACATAATGTCATATATGAGGTTTTGCTTGTAAAGTAAATACAGTAAGTTACTCTGCACATATTTACTTAGGAATTTTTTCAGAATCAATTGCCAGTGAAACTCGTTATAGTAGCAAGGGCACACAGGTAGATCATTGTATTCAGTGGATATTAATAGGAAAACAAATTGCCAAAAAAAAAAAAAAACAAGGGAAAAAGATATTAGACAATCCTTCTAAATTAAAACATGGAAAGATAATCAGGGGTGAAAAGTACTACTTATGGCAACTTCATATCAAAAAATAAATTGCTTTAGTTCTGAAGATGAATTTTAAGGTTGAATTAAATATCTGCTCTCATTAGCTGTGACTGGCAGTTCAAATGTGGGGTAAATTTTTGCAAGATGCATGTTTTCTATCTGGCATTTGAGATGCTCAGTGATAAATACCTAGTGAGGGCCATAATGAAATATTAGACTTCTAAACAATAAAGACTTCTGACAAAATAGTCATGAAATTCTATGTAACATGAATCCTCTGATACATATTTCATAATACCTTGTCAAGTGATTTTTGACTCATTTCTATTCCTTCAAAATTAGTCTGGAAAAGTAGGACAGATGCTTTATTTCATATTTAAAAGATGTGGGTTCAGAGTGGGAGAGATATTTATAATTGTATTCAGAATATATTAAATATTTTTCTTAAATATCAATAAGAATAATGCAGAAAACACAATGGTTATATGTCAAAGACAGATAATTCACAAAAAGCACATTCAAAGGGGTAATGTAATAAACAGATGGAAAGAGATTTATCTTCATTATTTATCAGGAAAATTCCAATTAAATAAAATTAAATAAGAAGGCGTTAGTTGCTGGGTCATGTTTGACTCTTTTGCAACCCCATGGACTATACCCCGTGAGGCTCTTCTGTCCCTGGAATTTGCCATTTCCTTCTCCAGAGGATCTGCCTGACCCAGAGACTGAACCAGGGTCTACTGCACTGCAGGCAGATTCTTTCCTGTCTGAGCCATAGGGCAAAGACTAACAGAGTTTTACCAAGAGAACACATTAGTCACAGCAAACACCCTCTTCCAACAACACAAGAGTTACACATGGATGCCAGGAACCAGCGTGAGGAACTCCGCCCGTGGCAAAGGTCATGAGGAAGGAGGCTCAGCATATGCAAAAGCAGGATGAAGCCTCAGGAGACCCCCTGTTCCTGATATCTCCCCCTTTTTTATTTCTTAAAAGGTGGGATCGAGCCTCAGGAGACCCCCTGCTCCCGGCACATGGACATCACCAGGTGGTCAATACTGAAATCATACTGATTATATTCTTTGCAGCCGAAGATAGAGAAGCTCTATGCAGTCATCAAAAACAAGACCTGGAGCCAACAGTGGCCCAGATCATTAACTCCTTAATTGCAAAATCCAGGCTTATATTGAAGACGGTAGGGAAAACAACTAGGTCATAACCACAGCTATGACCTAAATCATATCCCTTATAATTATACAGTAGAAGACACAGATTCAAAGGATTAGATCTGGTAGACAGACTGCCTGAAGAACTATGGGCAGAGGTTTGTAACATTATACAGGAGGCAGTGACCAAAATCATCCCCAAGAAAAAGAAACACAAGAAGGCAAAATGGTTGTCTGAAGAAGCCTTACAAATAGCTGAGGAAAGAAGAGAAGTGAAAGGCAAGGGAGAAAAGCAAAGATATACCCAACTGAATGCAGAGTTCCAGAGAACAGCAAGGAGAGATAAGAAGGCCTTCTTAAATGAACAATGCAAAGAAAGAGAGGGAAACAATAGAATGAAAAAGACTAGAGATCACTTCAAGAGAACAGGAAATACCAGGGAGCATTTTATGCAAGAATGGGCATGATAAAGGACAGAAACGGTAAAGACCTAACAGAAGCAGAAGATACTAAGGGTGGCAAAAATATACAGAAAAATTGTACAAAAAGTTCTTAATGACCCAGAGAACCATGATCACTCACCTAGAGCCAGATATCTTAGAGAGTGAAGTCAAGCAGGTCTTAGGTAGCATTACTGTGAACAAAGCTAGTGGAAGTGATGGAATTCCAGCTGAGCTGTTTCAAATCCTAGAAGCTGTTAAAGTGTTGCACTCAATATGCCAGCAAATTTGGAAATATTAGCAGTGACCACAGAACGAGAAAAGGTCAGTTTTCATTACAATCTCAAAGAAGGGCAATGCCAAAGGCTGTTCAAACTATACAGCTGTGCTCATTTCACATGCTGTCAAAGTACTGCTCAAAATCATTCAAGCTAGGGTCCAAGAGTATGTGACCCAAGAACTTTCAGATGTACAATAAGGATTTAGAAAGAGGCAGAGGAACCTGTGACCAAATTACCAACATGTGTTGGATCATAGAGAAAGCAAAGGAATTACAGAAAGACAACTACTTTTGCTTCCTTGACCATGCTAAAGCCTTTGATTGTGCTTCTGAACTGTGGAGCTAGAGAAGACTCTTGAGAATCGCTTCAACTGCAAGAAGATCAAATCAGTCAATTATAAAGGAAATTAACCCTGAACATTCATTGGAAGGACTGATGCTGAAGCTCCAAAACTTTGAACACTTGATGCAAAAAGCCAACTCATTGGAAAAGACCCTGATGCTGGGAAAGATTGAGGACAGGAGGGAAAGGGGGTGGCAGAGGATGAGATCATTGGATAGCATCACTGACTCAATGGACATGAATTTGAGGAAACTCCAGGAGATGGTGAAGGGTAGGGAATCCTGGCGTGCTGCAGTTCATGGGATTGCAAAGAGTCAGGCATGACTGAACAACAACAAATGAGAAAATCATCATGAGATAGGGTGTGCACACTAAAATATCTAAACAGGAAATAAAATGATGAAAAATGCCAACCATTAGTGGAGATGTGGAACAGTAGAGCTCTTACACACTGCACATGGTAAAAACACTAAAGCAAATATGTGGCATACTGTAACCTAACAATTATACTCTCTTAATTCATAATAGCAGAAATGCTTTCCAAAAGACATATACGAGATGGCTCAAAGACCACTCTTCGTAATTTTCCCAACCTAGAAACTATCCCCAATAGCCATTAATATCAGAATGGATAAATAAATTATAGCATCTTTACAACAGTGAGAATAAATCTCATTACATGCACAATTATGGATGCATCTCACAAGTATAAGGTGGAGTGAAATATACCAAAAAAATAAGGAATGTATATGATATGCAGATTGTATGCTTTTATTTATTAAAAAAAAAAAAACTGAACTTCTGCTGTTAGAAGTCAGGAGAGTAACTATCCTTGGGATGGCTTGTGATCAGAGGGGAGTATAAAATTGGGTTGGAGGGAGCTTCTAACAGGCTTGTAATGATCTGGGTGTTGTTTATACGGATATGTTCACGTTCTAAAAGGGCATCAAGCTGTAGGACTTGTGCATTTTTTCATGTTTATATTTAACTTTAATAATATGTTTTTAAAGTAGAACAAAAATTTAAAGATACAAAAGAAATCTGCCTTGGTCACAGAGCAAGTTAGGAGCAGAGTCAAAACACAACCAAATTCTAACTTCCTAGCTCTAAGAACTTGGTTTTAGATACCTGAACAGATAGCAAAGAATTTCTTTTTCTTCAGAAGTAACATTTTTTTCTAGGTACAAACTTACACAGTCTTTGTCAATATGAGCAGTATGATGTAGTGGGAAAAAGGTCTTCCAAACTGCAACAACCTGGATTCAAAATCTGTTTCTACTCTTAGTATTTGTCTTATGGTTTTTGTTTCCATACATGGTTTTTGTTTCCATAGCAATAAGTAGAATAGGAATACATGTCTCACAAGACTATCACTGGAATTACCGAACAAGTTCTGACTTAAAAGCACACAATCAATAAATATAGTTATCACTCTTTATGTTAAAATTAGATTCAATAAAGGAAATTCTGAGTTAGCCAACCCTAAAAAAAGAGATAGTTTAATTAAGTAAGAGCTCTACCATAAGCCCATGAGAGCAAGAACCCACTGTATTCCCAGGAGGCAGTACAGTTCCTGGAACCTAGTAGATACTAAGTAAATGTCTGCTGAACTATCAATGTCCCTTTGCCATGTCTTTGCCATGCTTCCCAGCTTATAAATGTTATACTAAAACACAATGGCTCAAAATTATTGAAATATAGTATGACCTCTCAGCAAAATATTCTCTCATGTATGTTTATACTACTTAGAACAAGGCACAATCCTGTCTTTTATACTAAAGAGCACACTGACAAGTGTGTTCTATTTGGGAAACAAATCTATATAGAAATGGAAACAGTTGCTCTTTGGTGTGGGCAGTATGTTTTATATCAAAATATTTTTAAAGAGTTTTATGGAGAAGAAGAGTAAAACATTTATTCTGCTTGATAATCTCATCCAATTAGTCTTCAGGCCTGAATTTAAAAGTAACTTTTCTATTAATAATGACAAAAAACCTTCACCTCTAATGGAAACCCTTTTAGAAGAATATTTTAAAATATGTACTTATAGCAGTTACATTTAGAATTAAAGGACTCATAGTCAAAAAAGTGTTGGACATGTCTATTAAACAAATTTCAAAACATAGTGAAGTCTATAAAATATTATTATTTCTTATGTGTCTACAACAGAGATCTATTGTATGGTGCCTTAAACAAACGTATTTGATCTCTGAACTATCTCCATCCCTCTGCACCTCTATGAGTAACACACACACATACACATGAATTATTACTATTCTGACGAATGTACTTTGAAAGATATGATTTAGAAATACTGCAAATGTATTCTATTATAATGAATATATTGGACAATATTCTAATGAGATGATGCTGGTCTAGTCTTAATAAGAATTAGGTGATTCAAATAGTCTAACCTGAAATTCTTTTCCCACTTTGAAATAGGAAGGACTATAGAACCTCATTTAATCACATTGGTTGCAAAATGTAGCATATGTTCAACAGAAATTTCTTTTTGTTTATTCACCGAAACTTTTCCAAGGCATAGTTATTACTGCTTGGATAAAGAGAATTTTCTCTGAAATTCTGTTTCAGTACACACACTTGTGCTAGCTGAAGTCCCAATTATATAATTTTAGAAAATCCAGAACTTCACCTACCACAGACCTTCAACATCACCACCTACACCAGTGGCCGCAATGTCAATTTTTGAAGGAAACTTGGCAAAAAGGACAGTTGCCTCTGATTGATTCTTCTAAGAAGAATAAAAATTGAAAAAAATAAAAACAAATATTTAACTCTATAGATGTTTGAAGACAATGATAGGTGTTTCAAATAATCTTTTAATTAGTAATGTAAGAACCAGTGGTGGCTCTAACAGCTGGTAATTAAAGTACTTATTGACTAAATTGATTAATTAGAATGTAAAATTCAAGTAGCTTCTGTTTGCAAGCAAAGTAAGTCTCCCATGTATCTAAGCTAGATCAATTTTTTTTTCTTTTTTCTTATCAAATCTGCAGAGTCACAATGGAGAAAATGTCACAAATTCTAAGAAAATATTACACTAATGTCTTGATTTGAACGGTCTCTCTGGCTCTGGGATCGAACAATCTCTATCCCTAAGGATCTGGGGACAGGACTTCCTGGGAGTTCAGTGGTTAGGACTCACATTTCTACTGCTGCAGGCACGGGTTTTGATCCCTGGTCAGGGAACTAAAAACCCACAAGCCACACAGTGCAGCCAATGTTTATTTAAATATTACCAAATAAAAATAACACATGTTTGGGGAAAAAAAAAATAAATAAATAAAAGGATATGGGAAGAAAGCTTTGGATCCTCTAAGATATGGAAAACAAAACAAAGAATCCTCCCATAAACATACCAATGTCTAAAATCCAAAGAAATTCACTGAGATAGAATCTTTTCATAACACTGTACTCACCAACTCCATCTCCACTACCAACCGCCACTAACAGCATTAGTAACACATTAGCAAAATTTCCTAAAAAGCTGCTTTCAGTTCAGTTCAGTTCAGTAAGCTGCTCTAGTGTTCCTTTAATATGGTGGCTGTCAAAGTTGAGCATGTGTCAAAATCATCTGGAGAATATATTACAACACATGTTTTTAGCCCTACCCTGAGACTTTCTGGTTCACTAAATGTGGGATGGGTCACAAGATATTTCCTTTCTAACAAGTTCCCAAGTGATGCTGTTGTGCCTGGTCTGGAGGCATACACTTTGAAAGAATCATTTAAAATATTTTAATATGATTTCACTCAGTGAAATTTAATGCAGATCTAATTATGATGTAAATATAGTTATTCTGAGTTTATTTTTCAAAATTCAAAATAGGATAGTATGACAGTCAAATGTGGTAAGAGAGAGAAATGACTACATGATAATGGATGCACAGGGCTACAGTGTACATGAGTACAGTATGACTGAGCCCTGACAGCAGAAACCATGCTTGGCTTGGCATCCCTCTCGGCCAGTTAATTAAGTGCCAAAGAGCAACCTATTTCCTATTTGAACCCCTCACTATATCTACTCTTCTGCCTCTTCCAGATGGTTTATATCTTTTTTCCTTTGTCGGAAATACACCTCTTAAACACACATGATTAATTTCTATTGTAACTATAATTAAAACAGGAATTGAGAGTTCGTCTTTAAATTCACCTTCTTCAGGAGGTCAGTGTTGAAATATTTCTTTGCCCCTGTAAAATATGTTGGGTGCTCTCCTTTCTTCATTCAGAGCATGCTGCATTCATCTCTACCACAGCACTTGCCAGAGAATATTATAAGAAGATATAAATTACATATTATATAATATATAATGTATATATATATATATAAATATATAATAAGCCGTGCATGAGACTGTGAGTTTCTGAAGAGCAAGAATCTGAAGTCTGTATTTCCAGCTACTAGAATGTGCCCTTGACAAAATTTCTGAATTAAAACAAAGTTTTTATTATTTTAAAGCTAAGTCTGGAGAGTCTGTCTTATTTTGTGACTTCAATGAAATAGCTTTGGACTATGAATTTGCTTGTTCTTTCAAATTTTAATTGTCTGATCTCTATGTGCAAAACATGATAGATATATTGATGAAGAAGCCCATGAGATTTCTATGTCTCAACATTTGGTGGAGATGAAAATTAACAAAAAGAAAATTACCAAATAGCATGATAAAAGTTTTGATAGGGGTAGTAGACTCCCACAGAATTATATATAAGGACAAATTAACCCAAGCAGTGTCAGACTTTATTTTTGGGGGCTCCAAAATCACTGCAAATGGTGACTGCAGCCATGAAATTAAAAGACACTTACTCCTCGGAAGGAAAGTTATGACCAACTTTTGATAGCATATTCAAAAGCAGAGACATTACTTTGCCGACTAAGGTCCATCTAGTCAAGGCTATGGTTTTTCCTGCGGTCATGTATGGATTTAAGAGTTAGACTGTGAAGAAAGCTGAGTGCTGAAGAATTGATGCTTTTGAACTGTGGTGTTGGAGAAGACTCTTGAGAGTCCCTCGCACTACAAGGAGATCCAACCAGTCCGTTCTGAAGGAGATCAGCCCTGGGTGTTCTTTGGAAGGAATGATGCTAAAGCTGAAACTCCAGTACTTTGGCCACCTCATGTGAAGAGTTGACTCATCTGAAAAGACTCTGATGCTGGGAGGGATTGGGGGTAGGAAGGAGAAGGGGACGACAGAGGATGAGATGGCTGGATGGCATCACTGACTCGATGGATGTGAGTCTGAGTGAACTCCAGGAGTTGGTGATGGACAGGGAGGCCTGGTGTGCTGCAATTCATGGGTCGCAAGGAGTTGGACACGACTGAGTGACTGAACTGAACTGAACTGAGTTAATAAAGGATTCCTGAGAAAAGTAATTTTCTAAACTGGGGATTATTGTGACAATCTGCTTCCCTTTGGTGTTTTATGTATTATTTTTATATTCTCACATTGAGCATAATCAATTATGTATAGGTTTACTGTTTGGGCTTCCAGAAAGTTGTACTTAATGTACAATGAAAGTCAGAAAGCATAAGTTAATTATATAATATTAGATATTTTAACTTAATACATAAGTAATTCTAGTTCCATGTATTAGGGAGTTTAAAATATTTTTCCCTTTGCCTACCCTAAATTTTTGTTCATTCATTTGGCATGCAAATAGGCAGATTTGAGACACTGATTACTTTCGTTATAGCAGTTATTTCTCCAAGCTCATTTAACTGTCAAACCATGCTATTTTGAACTCTGAAGAAAAAGATTGCTCAGAACAACTATATTTGCATCATAATGGGGTTCACATTAATAATAAGGTGATTCATTACTCCTTTACAATCACGTTTACCTTTGAATTGTCACTTTAAAGCTTAGATATCACAGTGTGGTCTTCTGCGTCAACAGTATTGGCATTTAAGATCTTTATCAGGCATCTAAAACAAGGCAGGGGCTAGAAGTACAGAAAAGGGCGAAGATCATAAATGTAAAGAATAAAATGGAAAGCTTCAATCCACATTATGTGAATAATTCACAGATACCAAATTGGTTTTTGAAAGTTCTCCCATCACCATTCATTTTCCTTACTTGGGATCTTTTTCTCTTCAGTTCATTTTATATCCAGTATATCTAATAGGAACAAAGCAAGAACATATTAAAGGAGATATTTTATTTCCTCAGGCAAGAAGAAATACACATATTTTATTAAAGCGAGAGATATATGACAAGTGTAAAAGGTTAAATCTACCTCCTTTCTAATGCCTCTAGGTCATTTTTTATTTCTCTCTGGTCTGATTTAAGAAACAGTGTTCTTTTGGTTTCTATCCCTGGCTGCGCATTAGAATCACATGATGTGGTAGGCATGTACTAATGCATGCTAAGTCACTTCAGTCGTGTCCAACTTTGTGCAACCCTATGGACAGGAGCCCCCCAGGCTCCTCTGTCCACGGGATTCTCTAGGCAAGAATTCTGGAGTGGGTTGCCATTTCCTTCTCCATCTATGTACTAATATCTATGTACTAATGTATTATGTACTGTGTATCCCCTGAAGATATCTATGTTCTAATTCTTGGAAACTGTGAATATGATTGTTCACAGTGTAAAGGGATATTAAGGTGGAAAATGGGATTAAGATTGCTAATTAGCTAACCTTAAAATGAAGAAATTACCCTGGAATATCTGGATAGACCCAATGTAATCACAAGAGCCTACAGAAATCCAAGAGTGATTCTAAAAAGAGAAAACCAGAGAGATGGCACCATAAGGAAGATTTGGCCTAATTTACTAGCTTTTAGTGGGCCACCAGCCATTGAAAGCAAGCAGCCTCTAGAAGCTAAAAATGGCAAGAACAGATTTCTTCTGGAGACTCCAGAAAGGAATGCATCCTTCCAACACCTCGATCTTAGCCTGGGCAGATCCCAGTCAAATTTATGACCTACAGAGCCATAAGATAATAAATTTATAAGTTTGTGTTTCTTAAGCCACTATGCCTGTGGTAATTTGTCACAGCAATAATAGAAACTTAATAAATCTGGGACCTATTAAAAATCCTGATGTCCAGATCATACCCCATATAAATTACATTAAATTCTCTGGGGAATGTGGATGGGAGAAAGGATGAAATCCTTTCTAAAGCTCCCAAGAGGATTCCAATGTGCAGCCATATTTCACAACTGCTGCTTTAAGTATTCTCAGTGGTTTCCACGAAGTCCTAAAATGCCTCAGAATGAACTCATCATTGTCTGTAAGGCTGGGCCCATATGATGCAATGACTCATCACATGTGCTTCCAGGAGCATCAGATATCATCTTGAAGCTTATTAGAAATATATAATCTGGGCCACAAATGACCCAGTAAGTCAAAATCCTAATCTTAATGCTGAATGTAGATGACACATAGGCAGATTAAATTTTATGAAACAGCATACACTGGCAGTTGCCTTCCTAATCTGAAATGGCTCTGCTACTTATAATGATTTTAAGTTACTACCTAAATAAAACATTTTACAGGAGGCCCTCAAGGCTATCAGTTCCTTGAAGAAACATTGTTTTACTCCCTTCTTTCTTCTTTCCTCTTTTTCCCTCCTTACTTTTCTTTTTCTTTTTTTTTAATTGGAGGTTAATTACTTTATAATATTAAGGTGGTTTTTGCATACATTGACATCATTTAGCCACAGGTATACATGTGTCCTCCTGTTCCAAAACCCCTCTGACTTCCCTCCCCATCACATCGCTCTGGGTTGTCCCAATGCACCAGCTTTGAGTGCCCTGTTTCATCCATCGAACTTGGACTGGTCATCTATTTTACATACGGTAATTACACGTTTCAATGTTATTCTCTCAAATCATCCCACCCTCATCTTCACCCACAGAGTCCAAAAGTCTGTTCTTTATATCTGTGTCTCTTTTGCTGTCTTGCATATAGGGTCATCGTTACCATCTTTCTAAATTTCACATATATGCGTTAATATACTATATTTGTGCTTTTTCTTTCTGATGTACTTTACTCTGTATAATAGGCTCCAGTTTCATCCACCTCATTAGAACTGATTCAAATGTGTTCTTTCTAATAGCTGAGAAATATTCCATTGTGTATATGTACCACAACTTTCTTATCCATTCATCTGCTGACGGACATCTAGGTGGCTTCCATGTCCTAACTACTGTAAACAGTGCTGCAATTAACACTGGGGTATATGGTTCTCTTTCAATTCTGCTTTCCTTGGTGTGTAGTTCTATGTCCAGTTTTTTAAAGAAATCTCCACACTGTTCTCCATAGTGGCTGTACTAGTTTGCATTCCCACCAACAGTGTAAGAGGGTTCCCTTTGCTCCACACCCTCTCCAGCATTTGTAGACTTTTTGATAGCAGCCATTCTGACCAGTATGAGATGGTACCTCAATGTGGTTTTGATTTGCATTTCTCTGATAAATAAGTGATGCTCAGCATCCTTTCATGTGTTTGGTAGCCATCTGTATGTCTTCGTTGGAGAAATGTCTGTTTAGTTATTTGGCCCAGTTTTGGATTGGGACATTTATCTTTCTGGTATTGAGCTGCATGAGCTGTCCGTGTATTTTTGAGACAAATTCTTTGTCAGTTGCTTTGTTTGCTATTATTTTATCCCATTCTGAAGGCTGTTTTTTCACCAAGCTTATAGTTTTGTTCATTGAGCAAAAGCTTTTAATTTTAATTAGGACCCATTTTTTTATTTTTGCTTTTATTTACATTACTCTGGGAGGTGGGTCATAGAGGATCTTGCTGTGATTTATGTCAGAGAGTTTTCTGCCTATGTTTTCCTCTAGGAGTATTATAGTTTCTGATCTTACATTTAGATCTTTAACCCATTTTGAGTTTATTTTTGTGCATGGTGTTAGAAAGTGTTCCAGTTTCATTCTTTTAAAGGTGGTTGACTGGTTTTCCCAGCACCAGTTGTTGAAGAGATTGTCTTTCCTCCATTGTATATTTTTGCCTCCTTTGTCAAAGATAAGGTGTCCGTAGGTGCATGGATTTATCTCTGGCCTTTATGTTTTGTTCCATTGATTTATATTTCTGTCTTTGTGCTAGTACCATACTATCTTCATGACTGTAGCTTTGTAGTATAATCTGAAGTCAGGACGTTTGACTCCTCCAGTTGCATTCTTCTTTCTCAAGATTGCTTTGGCTATTCAAGGTTTTTTTATGTTTCCATACAAATTGTGAAATTCTTTGTCCTGTGAAAAATACCACTGGTAGCTTGAAAGGGATTACATTGAATCTATACATTGCTTTGGGTAGCATACTTCTTTTCACTATATTGATTCTTCCAATGCATGAACATGGTATATTTCTCCATTTATTTGTGTCAACTTTGATTTCTTTCATCAGTGTTTTAGAGTTTTCTATATAAAGGTCTTTTGTTTCTTTAGGTACATTTATTCCTAAGTATTTTATTATTTTCTTCACAGTGATGAATGGAATTATTTCCTTAATTTCTCTGTTTTCTCATTGTTAGTGTAAAGGAATGCAAGGAATTTCTGTGTGTTAATTTTATATCCCGCAACTTTACTACATTATTGATTAGCTCTTGTAATTTTCTGGCAGTATTTTCAGGGTTTTCTATGTAGAGGATCATGTTATCTGCAAACGGTGAGAGTTTTACTTCTTTTCCAATCTAGATTCCTTTCATTTCTTTTTCTTCTCTGATTGCTGTGGCTAAAACTTCCAAAACTATATTGAATAGTAGTGGTGAGAGTGGGCACCCTTGTCTGGTCCTGATTTTAGGGGAAATGCTTTCAATTTTTCACCATTGAGGATAATGTTTGCTGTGGGTTTATCATACATAGCTTTTATTATGTTGAGGTATGTTCCTTCTATTCCTGCTTTCTGGAGAGCTTTTATCATAAATGGGTATTGAATCTTCGTAAAGGCTTTCTCTGCATCTATTGAGATAACCATATGGTTTATCTTTAAATTTTTTAATGTGTATCACATTGATTGATTTATGAATATTGAAGAATCCTTGCATCCCTGGGACAAAGCCCACTTGGTCATGATATGTGATCTTCTAATGTGTTGTTGGATTCTGTTTGATAGAATTTTGTTGAGGATTTTTGTATCTATGTTCATCAGTGATATTGGCCTGTAGTTTTCTTTTTTGTGCCATCTTTGTCTGTTTTTGGTATTAGGGTGATGGTAGCCTCACAGAATGAGTCTGGGAGTTTACCTTCCTCTGCAATTTTCTGGAAGAGTTTGAGTAGGATAGGTGTGAACTCTTCTCTAAATTTTTGGTAGTTTTCCCATGTGAAACCATCTGGCTCTGGGATTTTGTTTGTTGGAAGATTTTTCTTTTAATTTTTATTTATTTATTTATTTTACTTTACAATACTGTATTGGTTTTGCCCTACATTGACATGAATCCGCCACAGGTGTACATGAGTTCCCAACCCTGAACCCCTCTCCCACGATCCTCCCCATATCATCTCTCTGGGTCATCCCAGTACACCAGCCCCAAGCATCCTGGATCCTGGATCGAACCTAGACTAGCGATTTGTTTCCTACATGATAATATATATGTTTCAATGCCATTCTCCCAAATCATCCCACCCTCTCCCTCAGAGTCCAAAAGTCTGTTCTTTACATCTGTGTCTCTTTCACTGTCTCGCATGCAGGGTTATCATTACCATCTTTCTAAATTTCATATATATGTGTTAGTATACTGTACTGGTGTTTTTCTTTCTGGCTTACTTCACTCTGTATAATCGGCTCCAGTTTCATCCACCTCATTAGAACTGATTCAAATGTATTCTTTTTAATGGCTGAGTAATACTCCATTGTGTATATGTACCACAGCTTTCTTATCCATTCATCTGCTGATGGACATCTAGGTTGTTTCCATGTCCTGGCTATTATAAACAGTGCTGCGATGAACATTTGGGTACACATGTCTCTTTCAATTCTGGTTTCCTCAGTGTGTATGCCCAGCAGTGGGATTGCTGTTGGAAGATTTTTGATTACAGTTTCTATTTCCGTGCTTGTGATGGGTCTGTTATGATTTTCTATTTCTTCCTGGTTTCGAAGGTTATACTTTTGTAAGAATTCATCCATTTCTTCTAAGTTTTCCATTTTATTGACATGTAGTTGCTGATAGTAGTCTCATGATTCTTTTTATTTCTGTGCTGTCTGTTGCAATATCTGCATTTTCATTTCTAATTTTGTTGATTTGATTCTTCTCCCTTTTTTCCTTGATGAGTCTGGCTAATGGTTTCTCTATTTTATTTATCTGCTCAAAGAATCAGGTTTTAGTTTCATTGATTTTTTGCTATAATCTTTGTTTCTTTTTCATTCATTTCTGATCTGATTTTTATGATTTCTTTCCTATTACTAACTTTGGGGTTCTTCATTTTTTATTTTTCTAGTTGCTTTAGGTGTAAAGTTAGGTTATCTATTTGATTTTTATCTCGTTTTTGAGGAAGTCTGTATTGCTATGAATCTTCCTCTTAGCACTGCTTTACACTGAATCCCATAGGTTTTGGGTTGCCATATTTTCATTTGTTTCCATGCATATTTTGATTTCCTTTTGATTTCTTCTGTGATTTGTTGGTTATTCAGAAGCATGTTGTTTAGCCTCCATGTGTTTGTGTTTTTAACAGTTTTTTTCCCTTTAGTTGACATCTAATCTTACCACATTTTGATCAGAAAAGATGCTTGAAACGATTTCAATTTTTTTGAATTTACCAAGGCTAGATTTATAGCCCAGGATGTGATCTATCCTGGAGAATGTTCCACGTGCACTTGAGAAAAAGGTGAAATTCACTGTTTTGGAGTGAAATGTCCTATAGATATCAGTTAGGTCTAACTCGTCCATTATATCATTTAAAGCTTATGTTTCCTTGCTAATTTTCTGTTTGGTTGATCTGTCCATAGGTGTGAGTGGGGTATTAAAGTCTCCCACTATTATTGTGCTACTGTTAATTTCCCCTTTCATACTTGTTAGGATTTCACTCTATGTATTGAGGTGCTCCTATGTTGGGTGCATATATTTATAATTGTTATATCTTCTTCTTGGATTGATCCTTTGATCATTTTGTAATGTCCTTCTTTGTCCCTTTCATAGTATTTCAAACTTTATTTTATGTGATATGAGTACTGCTATTCCTGCTTTTTTTTGGTCTACATTTGCATAACATATCTTTTTCCAGCCCTTCACTTTCAGTCTGTATGTATCCCTTGGTTTGAGGTGGGTCTCTTGTGGACAGCATATATAGGGGTTTTGTTTTTGTATCCATTCAGCCAGTCTTTATCTTTTGGTTGAGGTATTCAACACATTTACATTTAAGGTAATTATTGATAAGTATGATCCCATTGCTATTTACTTTGTTGTTTTAGGTTGGAGTTTATAAACCTTTTCTGTGTTTCCTGTCTAGAGATATCCTTTAGCATTTGTTGAAGAGCTGGTTTGGTGGTGCTGAATTCTCTTAGCTTTTGCTTGTCTGTAAAGCTTTTTATTTCTCCTTCATATCTGAATGATATCCTTGCAGGGTATAGTAATCTGGGTTGTAGGTTTTTCTCTTTCATCACTTTAAGTATGTCCTGCCATTCCCTTTTGGCCTGAAGAGTTTCTATTGAAAGATCAGCTGTTATCCTTATGGGGATCCCCTTGTGTGTTATTTGTTGCTTTTCCATTGCTGCTTTTCAATATTTGCTCTTTGTGTTTGATCTTCATTAGTTTGATTAATGTGTCTTGGGGTGCTTCACTTTGGTTTTATCCTATTTGGGACTCTCTGGGTTTGTTGGACTTGGGTGGCTAGTTCCTTCCCCATTTTAGTGAAGCTTTCAACTATTATCTCCTCAAGTATTTTCTCATGCCCTTTCTTTTTGTCTTCTTCTTGGATTCCTATGATTCGAATACTGGGGCATTTAACATTGTCCCAGAGGTCTCTGAGGTTGTCCTCATTTAATTTTTTTTTCTTTTTTCCTCTCTGCTTCATTTATTTCCACCATTCTATCTTCCACCTCACTTATCCTCTCTTGTGCCTCAGTTATTTTACTGTTGGTTCACTCTAGAGTGCTTTTGGTCTCAGTTACTGTGTTATTCATTATTGATTGACTCTTCTTTATTTCTTCTAGGTTCCCATCAAACATTTCTTGCATCTACTCAATCCTTGTCTCTAGTCTATTTATCTGTAACTCCATTTTGTTTTCAAAATTTTGGGTCATCTTTACTATAATTATTCTGAATTTTTTTCAGGCAGAGTCCCTATCTCCTCTTTTGTTTGGTTTTGTGGGCATTTATCATGTTCTTTTACCTGCTGAATATTTCCCTGCCTTTTCATTCTGTTTAGATTCCTGTGTTTGGGGTGCCCTTTCTGTAGGCTGGAAGTTCGTGGCTCTTCTAATGTGGAGCCTGCTCTCTGTGGGTGGGGTTGGATTAGTGGCTTGTCAAGGTTTCCTGGTTGGGGGAGTTTGAGTCTGAGGTCTGGTGGGTGGAGCTGCATCTCTTCTCTCTGATGTGCAATGAAATGTCAGGTAGTGAGTTTTGGGGTGCCTATGGGTTTGGCATGGCTTTGGGCAGCCCAACTTTTAATGCTCAGGGCTGTGTTCCTGCTTTGCTGGAGAATTAGCATGGTGTGTCTTGTACTGGAACTTACTGGCTCTTGGGTGGAGCTTGGTTTCAGTGTAGATATGGAGACTTTTGGGTGAGTTCTTGTCTATTAATGTTTCCTGGAATCAGGAGTTTTCTGATGGTCTCAAGTTTTGGAGTTAAGCCTCCTGCCTTTGGCTTTCAGTCCTTCTCTTACAGTAGCCTCAAGACTTCTCCATTAATACAGCAGAGATGATAAAACATCTAGGTTAATGATTAAACAATTCTCCACAGTGAGGGACACCCAGAGCTACATAGGGAAGAGAAGAGGGAGAAGGGAGATAGAGGTGATTAGGAGGAGAAGGGGGCATCAAAAGGGGAGAGAGCAATCTAGCCAGTAATCACATCTGTAAGTGAAAATGGATACTGAAGATTAAATTCTTAAAGGTACAAAATTGATAACAAATAACAAAAAGCAAAGATTAAAAATCTAGAATAGAGGTTAGGCTCTCAAAAGTACAGTATAAAAAATACAAAACAAAATCAATCACAAAAATTAAAAGATATATATTTATATGAAATTTCTTTAAAAATAGCGTCTTTTTTGGTAAAGCAATAGGTTATAAAAATGAAAATTAAAGGAGTAATAAAGAACTTAAAGTTTAAAAAAATTTTAAAAAGTGATCATAGTAAAAATACATCTAGGAATTTCTCTGGAGCTGTTGTGGGCAATGTGGAGTCGGTTCAGCTTCAGATAATTCCTTGTTCCAGTTTGTAATTGTTTTCAAGGTCTATAGGCCCCCTCCAATGCACAGTCAATGTTAACTACAGGATTTTAATCTGATGCACCTGTCACTTCCAGAGCAGTTCCCTCTTTGTTTATTTTGTCTTCCTCTGTTTGAAAGTCTCTTCAGTGTCTAATTTTCATCCTGACACAAAGGGGCAAAGGTGGCTACTTATTTAGGCTCACTTCTTCAGTTGTGTTGTGGGGAGGGAGGGATGCTGCAAACAAATAAAACTGGCATATATGGGGAGTGCTCGCATTGTATGGACCACACTGGGTTTGCCACAGCTCAAGGCGGTGTGTGCTTTCTGGGTTTACCCTGCTCAGGCTCCAGGGTGCTCTGCAAGGGCACAGTCTGAAGTGGGCTCTGTGTTTCGTACACTTCCCAGGTCTAAGCCACTCAGGTTCTCAGTTACTCTGCAAGGGCACAGACCTGGCTGGGCGTGCATTTTGTGCCTTTCCCAGGTCCAAGCCACTCAGGTTCTTGGTTACTCTGCAAGGGCACAGACCTGGCTGGGTGTGCATTTTGTGCCCTTCCCAGGTCCAAGCAGCTCAGGTGACCAGGTGCTTGGTGCGCACACTGTCCCAGGTGAACCATGCATCTTAATCACCTCCTGGTCCGGCCACACTGGTTCCTGGATGCACCATAAGAGCATCATCGCAGGTGTGCCGTGTGTCTCCTCTGGGGAGCTGATCTCAGGTTGCAGCCCTCCTGGTGGATGTCAACCATCCAGGATCCCAGGGAGATGTGGTTAGCAACTGGAGCCTGCTCACAGTGTTGTGGAAGATGCCATCTCTGGGGCTGAGATTGCAGCAGCCCCTTGCCTTCCAGCTCTGGCTGTCACAGGTCTGCCTCTCTGCCCCAGGGGTGGGTGGGGGGAAGGGGCCTGTATGCAGCCAGCTAGCTCTCCTTTGGTATTCGCTCAATCCTGTGTTCTGTGAGTGGGCCAGGCTGCAAGTTGGAGTCATTCATAGAAACTTTCTCTTTTCTTTTTTTCTCCTCTCTGGTGATCCCTCAGTTTGGGTTGCTATCTCATGTTAGTTCCCTCAGATTGTCCACAGGGCATTCAGGCCCAGTGCTTACCCTAAGCACTGATGATGCATCCCGCACCTCCCTGCCCAGCCCCCAATCACTGGTGGCAGACGCGAGTGTCTGGGCTAATTCTCCGCTGGCAGTTGAGATTAGGCGTGTAGTCTTTTTTTTTTTTTTTTGTCCCCTCATGGTTATGTTGCCCTCTGATATTCTAAAACTCCCCACAGACCTGCCTGTGAGAGGTTTTGTGGAAACTTCTCCTTCACGACTTCCTCCCCAGGACAGGTCTCCTTCCCTATCTCTTTGGTCACTTTTTGTCTTTTATATTTTGTCCTACCTTCTTTCAAAGAGAAAGGGCTGCCTTTCTGGGTGCCTGGTGTCCTCCGCCAGCATTCAGAAGTCGTTTTGTGGAAGTTGCTCAGCATTCAAAGGATCTTCAGATGAATTTGTGGGGGAGAAAGTGGTCTCCCTATCTTATTCCTCCACCATCTTGGGACCACCCTCTCTTTCTCTTAATCTCTCTACCTTTCTCTCTCCCTCTCAGTACACCCTTTGTTTATCCTCAGTGCCCAAGACACTTCCTTTCTGACTTAATAAATGCCTGAAATAAAAATAATTGTAACTGCAGCAATGATAAAAATAACACAAATGCTACTATGAAATAAAAATGTAACAAAATGTCCCCTCAAACCCCACCTCTTTTAATTCAGACTCAATACTCTATTTCTCTTTGCCACAGCCTAATTTATCTTAGACTCTGGAGATGTGGATTTCAAGGTTTATTAGCTTATGTTAAAATTCCTAAATAATTTCAGACTTCTCTTGGAATTTTATTCCCATGAACAAACAGATTCAAATATCAGAAATCTCTTGCTATATAACTTTACATTTCTTTCATCATAAATTATAATTATTTAAATCCAGCCTCTGTGGAAAGAATCATCCTGTATTGGTAGACTTGCATCATTTTATTCAAATTATTATTCTCCAAACTGGGGCTAAAGAAACCAATGACAATGACATAGTAAGATGTGAAGGTAAGAAATATGAGGCCATAAATTGTGCTGCCATCCCCTTTCCTATGCCCACAGAAACATCATAAATCCACCAGGAGTCTCCCCCAAGTCTGACCTCCAGACTTATTTCTGAAGTTTGTCAACACAGCATTTTAGACAGCACCACAACTGTTTTTGTTTGTTTTTTACCTTAATCATTTTGCTTAATCACTACAAAAAACCAATTCCCATTACACAAATGAGAACACTAAAGCCTAGAAAGTGAAAGTGTTAGTCACTTAGTAATGGAGAAGGCAATGGCAACCCACTCCAGTACTCTTGCCAGGAGAATCCCATGGATGGAAGAGCTTGGTGGGCTGCTGTCCATGGGGTTGCTGGGAGTTGGACACAAGTGAGCATCTTCACTTTCACTTTTCACTTTTATGCACTGGAGAAGGAAATGGCAACCCACTCCAGTGTCCTTGGCTGGAGAATCCCAGGGACAGGGGAGCCTGGTGGGCTGCCGTCTATGCGGTCACACAGAGTCAGACACGGCTGAAGTGACTTAGCAGCAGTAGCTGCTGCGACTCCATGGGCTGCAGCCCTCCAGACTCCTCTGTCCATGGAATTCTCGAGGCAAGCATACTGGAGTGTGATGCATTTCCTTCTCTAGGGGATCTTCCTGACCCAGGGCTTGAATCTGGGTCTCCTGCATTTTAGGCAGATTCTTTACTGTCTGAGCCACCAGGTAAGCCCCATAAAGCCTCAAGGGCATCAGTAACTTAACCAAGATCATGATGTTAATAACAAGGTGAACGTTTGCCTGGATCCAAGGCCCATGCTGTGAAAACTCTGTTGGCAGCAGTGATAAGACATGATTTATTGGCCCTGGGAATGACAAGAAGCCACATATAAAAGGAATTTCCCTTGAGAAGTCTTAGAAAAAAACTTGGTGGGTCAAAATGACCATACGAATGCATTATACAGTGAAGTGAGTCAGAAAGAGATAAATATCGTATTTTAACGCATATATACAGATCTACAAAATGGTACTGAAAATTTTATTTGCAGGGCAACAATGGAGAAACAGACATAGAGAATAGACTTATTCACATGGGGAAAGGGGAGGAGAGGGTGAGATGTATGGAAAGAGTAACATGGAAACTTATATTACTATATGTAAAATAGATAGCCAATGGGAATTTGCTATATGGCTCAGCAAACTCAAACAGGGGATCTGTATCAACCTAGAGGGCTGGGATGGGGAGGGAGATGGGAGGGAGTTTCAAAAGGGAGCAGATATATGTATACCTATGGCTGATTCATGTTGAGGTTTGACAGAAAACAACAAAATTCTGTAAAGCAATTATCCTTCAATTAAAAAAAAAAAAAAAAAAGACCACGCTGATGTACTGCTTATGTGATATCCAGCACTAAGAAACAAACCATGCTGGTTTCAAACTACTGGTCTATTAGGCTGAATTCCAGTTATTTGCTGAAACCAAATCAGAAATTTCCAATTACCAGGGAATCTTTATAATGTGTTTACACATACTCTGCCACTTGCATAACACTGCTTTTTCACAGCATCCAGTATAACTGAGGAGCTAAAATGAACAAGAGGAGGCATTATCCCAACAGTCACCATCTATCTGTTTCTTTGGAGGGAGGGAAGGGGAAAACTCAGAGTTAACCTGCTACAGTTAACATGCAAATATGAACAAATGGCTTCAGCTCTGGGATCATTATCCAGCACAGTTCCTCAAAGATAGGTCTGCCTATTAGCTGGTTGGCAATGTCCTCTGTCTCCCACTGAAAAGATATCTGAAAGGCTGCTTCCATAGGAAATGCCAAGCAGGATTGCTGGTCTTATATTCAGTAGATGTTATAAGTCATATCCCTGACTCATGTACAGGGAGACAGTATTGGTGGTGACAGAATGATGCAGTCTGTTCAGTATGCCACTGATTTCTAAGATGCCCCCAAACAGGAAAAACAGAAGTTAAAGATCACTGTCAGTTATGTGATAATTAAAATGGTTTTATTACAAAGACCAAAATTAAAATTCACCAATATCAAGCTTTGGATCAGCCCCAGGTTTGAGCACTGACTCCAGAAGCTACTGATTTTGTGACATTAAAGCCTGTGCTTCAAATTCTCCTTCTATAAAATGAAACAATACCTAAGTCTCAGGATTACTATTTTTTTAAGTAAGTTAATTCATGAAAGTGCTTAACTGCTGTGTGGAGCAGAACAGACCCATAGAAAACATTAGCCTTGTTAGCACTTCCTTTTCTGGGAGCCAGAACTTCAGATTATTCTTTCCCCATCCTCAGTTGCATATATTTCATGCCCTGTAAGTCAACATGTTCAGGGCCATGTATTTTCACCAAGTACCTCATGGAGCACAAATTCCTAATTACAGTTAATGATTAATGCCCACAGCTATAGCCTTAAATGAAAGATTTTTGTTGCCACATAATACGGTGAAATATATTTCTTAAGGAGTGACAAACTTCCACTGAGTTCCTACTATGTTACAGTTTCTGTGTAATTGATAAGGGAAAAAGATTAGGACATAATGTCTGCTCTTGAGGCACTAAAATCCAGCAGGAAAAACCATGTTAACTGAACCATGTATGACATACAGCCATATGAAAAGACATGTGGAGTACAGAAGTGTGATCAGGAAATGAATTGTGGGCAGGGTAGTGTATCAGCTTGAATAATAAGTAGGATTTTAATAGGAGAGTAAGGGACAGATCAGGCAAATAATCTGGACACAGACTAAGAACCTAAAACATCAACATTTAGATATTTAATGTTTTGACTGGCAGGAATTTAATAAGGTGTATAATGCAGGAGAGTGACAGAAGTGTATCAATATAAATAACTGCTCAAGAAAAGATTAAAGTCTGCACTTAGCCAGCCATGCCCAGTTTTCTATTCTGCTAATATTAGTGTGCAGAGGCTGCCAGATCTTCTACTACTTGTCGGCAACATATGTGGGTGCATATGCATTACAAATGCATTTCAGCACATGACTTGCATAAGCAAAGACTTATAGAGGAGGTAGGCTCTCTGGAACATCAGTGTGAGGAGCTCTGAGATACTCTTGCCAGCAAAACAAAGATTTTATTGTTGAAAAACCAATCATTTAAAGTCTGGAAATAGTCCTAAGAGCATAGAGCAAATGAAGAAACATTCACAAGAAAAAGCTCGGTATGAGCAGTGAGAATCAGTAGTATTTGAATCAAGACCCACTTCCTTTCTCCCCCAGCCAGCCCAGCCTGATGAAAGCACCACAGCAAAGCCCTGCAGCCAGGAACACAGGGCTCACCATCTCCCCTCCCCCTATAAGGAAATATCCAAGAAGAGTACTTCTGGAAATCACAGTCAGCCCTGGGGTGCACAAAGTCTGAGCACATGGACTAGACTGAACTCATTCAGGAGCAATCTGAGCAGGATGTGGGGCTCACTTGAAAGCATTCTCCAAGCAACAGACCCATCAACCTGGGGAACACAACTCAGTGGCACAAAGGGCTCAAACTGAACTTCTGACCAGAACCCAGGTATAAAAATAAAAAATACCAACTACCAGGATTCTGGACAAGTATGAATAAGCAATGCTCTACCCTCCCAAGACTGATTAGAGAGGTAACCACCAAGTTTTAGGCTGAATTCAGGTCAAAAAGAATGTAAACATCCTGAACAGTGGTAGTAGCCTATACACTAATACCCAATATTAAAGGGTAAAACTCTTAGGGGCTGAGGGGACTTAAGCATAATCTGTGACCAATAAATGGTTTAAGCTGCTCACAACTGACCTCTAAGGAACCAAACCAAAAGATTAAAGTAAAGAAAAAACATCTGAGCAGGGATATCGGAGGCTGCACGCTGCAGAATAAACAGACCTCACAGAATTTGTCACTTAAGAAATTTAAATTTTAACCAGTTAAATTGCAACAATAACCTTCCATCCCTCCTGTAGGGGATAGGTATCCACAGTTGCTATAATACATTATCTACAAGGTACAGTTTTCAATATAAAGTTAAGAGACATGCAAAGAACATGAACATTTCCCATACACAGGAAAAAGGCAGTAACATATAACATTGAAGCACATAAACATGCTCAAAGAACTTAAGGAAATTGTGCTTAAAGACAAGGTAAATGTAGATGACAAAATAAAAAGAAAAATCAGCAAACTAAATTCAGTAATATGTAAAAAGAATTATACATCAAGGCCAAGTAGAATTTATCCCAAAAATGTCTGGTTAGGTTAGGTTTCTTCTTTTTTTATTGAAGTATAGTTGATTTACAATATTGTATTAGTTTTAGGGGTATAGCACAGTAATTCAGCTATAATTTTATAGTTTATACTCGATTTATAGGTTATTAACTTATATTGAATATAATTCCCTGTCATTTACAGGAAATCCTTATTACTTAAACATAATAGTTTGTATCTGCTAATCTCATACTTTCAATTTGTCCCTCCACCCTTCCCTCTCCCCATTGGTAATTATAAATTTGTTTTCCTTGTCTGTAAATCTGTTTCTGCAAATATGTTCACTTCAATTATTTTTAGACTCCACATATAACTGATATCACACAGTATTTGCCTTTGTCTGACTTATTTCACTAAGTGTAATATTTTCTAGGTGCATCCATGTGCTGCTAATGGCAACATTTGTTTTTATGGCTGAATAATATTCCACTGTGTTTTATGTGTGTGTATGTGTGTGTGTGAGAGAGAGACATCTTTTTAAAAGCCAATTATCTGTTCATGGGCACCTGGATTGTTCCCATGTCTTGACTACTATACACAGTGCTGCTATGAACACTGGGATGCATACATATTTTTGAATTTGAGCACTCCTGGGATTCTGGATCATATGGTAGTTCTATTTTTATTTTTTAAGGAAACTTCATAATATTTTCCATGGTGTATCATTAATTTTATACCCAGAATCAATTAGAATAACTATGTCAACTGAATAAAGGACATGAACTATATGATCATCTTAGCAAATACAGAAAACATTGTACACAATCCGGTAACACTTCATGATTAAAAATGAATAAAAAACTATAAATAGAAGCCTCAAACTATTAAAAAGACATCTTAACAAATTGAAAAATAAAAACCATATGATTATCCCAATAGATGCAGAGAAGGCCTTTGACAAAATTCAACATCCATTTATGATAAAAACTCTCCAGAAAGCAGGAATAGAAGGAACATACCTCAACATAATAAAAGCTATCTATGACAAACCCACAGCAAACATTATCCTCAATGGGGAAAAATTGAAAGCATTTCCCCTAAAGTCAGGAACAAGACAAGGGTGTCCACTTTCACCGCTACTATTCAACATAGTTCTGGAAGTTTTGGCCACAGCAATCAGAGCAGAAAAAGAAATAAAAGGAATCCAAATTGGAAAAGAAGAAGTAAAACTCTCACTGTTTGCAGATGACATGATCCTCTACATGGAAAACCCTAAAGACTCCACCAGAAAATTACTAGAGCTCATCAATGAATATAGTAAAGTTGCAGGATATAAAATCAACACACAGAAATCCCTTGCATTCCTATACACGAATAATGAGAAAGTAGAAAAAGAAATTAAGGAAACAATTCCATTCACCATTGCAACGAAAAGAATAAAATACTTAGGAATATATCTACCTAAAGAAACTAAAGACCTATATATAGAAAACTATAAAACACTGATGAAAGAAATCAAAGAGGACACTAATAGATGGAGATATATACCATTTTCATGGATCGGAAGAATCAATATAGTGAAAATGAGTATACTACCCAAAGTAATTTACAAATTCAATGCAATCCCTATCAAGCTACCAGCCACATTTTTCACAGAACTAGAACAAATAATTTCAAGATTTGTATGGAAATACAAAAACCTCGAATAGCCAAAGCAATCTTGAGAAAGAAGAATGGAACTGGAGGAATCAACCTGCCTGACTTCAGGCTCTACTACAAAGCCACAGTCATCAAGACAGTATGGTACTGGCACAAAGACAGACATATAGATCAATGGAACAAAATAGAAAGCCCAGAGATAAATCCACACACATATGGACACCTTATCTTTGACAAAGGAGGCAAGAATATACAATGGAGTAAAGACAATCTCTTTAACAAGTGGTGCTGGGAAAACTGGTCAACCACTTGTAAAAGAATGAAACTAGATCACTTTCTAACACCATACACAAAAATAAACTCAAAATGGATTAAAGATCTAAGTGTAAGATCAGAAACTATAAAACTCCTAGAGGAGAACATAGGCAAAACACTCTCAGACATAAATCACAGCAGGATCCTCTATGATCCACCTCCCAGAATTCTGGAAATAAAAGCAAAAATAAACAGATGGGACCTAATTAAACGTAAAAGCTTCTGCACAACAAAGGAAACTATAAGCAAGGTGAAAAGACAGCCTTCTGAATGGGAGAAAATAATAGCAAATGAAGCAACTGACAAACAACTAATCTCAAAAATATACAAGCAACTTATGCAGCTCAATTCCAGAAAAATAAACGACCCAATCAAAAAATGGGCCAAAGAACTAAATAGACATTTCTCCAAAGAAGACATACGGATGGCTAACACACACATGAAAAGATGCTCAACATCACTCATTATTAGAGAAATGCAAATCAAAACCACAATAAGGTACCACTTCACACCAGTCAGAATGGCTGTGATCCAAAAATCTGCAAGCAAGAAATGCTGGAGAGGGTGTGGAGAAAAGGGAACCCTCCTACACTGTTGGTGGGAATGCAAACTAGTACAGCCACTATGGAGAACAGTGTGGAGATTCCTTAAAAAATTGCAAATAGCACTACCTTATGACCCAGCAATCCCACTGCTGGGCATACACACCGAGGAAACCAGAATGGAAAGAGACACATGTACCCCAATGTTCATCGCAGCACTGTTTATAATAGCCAGGACATGGAAACAACCTAGATGTCCATCAGCAGATGAATGGATAAGAAAGCTGTGGTACATATACACAATGGAGTATTACTCAGCCGTTAAAAAGAATTCATCTGAATCAGTTCTGATGAGATGGATGAAACTGGAGCCGATTATACAGAGTGAAGTAAGCCAGAAAGAAAAACACCAATACAGTATACTAACACATATATATGGAATTTAGGAAGATGGCAATGACGACTCTGTATGCAAGACAGGAAAAAAGACACAGATGTGTATAACGGACTTTTGGACTCAGATGGAGAGGGAGAGGGTGGGATGATTTGGGAGAATGGCATTCTAACATGTATACTATCATGTAAGAATTGAATCGCCAGTCTATGTCTGACGCAGGATACAGCATGCTTGGGGCTGGTGCATGGGGATGACCCAGAGAGATGTTATGCGGAGGGAGGTGGGAGGGGGTTCATGTTTGGGAACGCATGTAAGAATTAAAGATTTTAAAATTTTAAAAATAAAAAAATTTAAAAAATAAAAAATAAATAAATAAATGTTTTTTTTTTACTTTTCTTAAAAAAAAAAAAAAGACATCTATAAAAACCGCACAACTATCATAAAAGTTAATGGTGAAAGACTGAATGCTCTCTCTAGAGACCATGAAAAAAAGTAAGGATGTCTACTCATGCCATTTTGCTCAACACTGTACTATGGGTTCTAGTCAGGACAATTAGGCAGTAAAAAGAATCAGAAATAACTCAGGATAAAAGGAACGATGTAAAACCATCTGTATTTACAAACTGCATGATTTTGTACATAGATTATTCTTAAAAATGCACAAAAATACCAAAACTAATAATAAGTACAAGGTTGAAGGAAACAAGGTCAACGTTCAAAAAAGCATCTGTATGTAATAGATAAACAACAAGGACCTACTGTATAGCATAGGAAACTGCATCCAATTATCTTGTAATAACCTTTAATAAAAAAAAAGATCTGAAAAATAACCTATATATATGTGTGTGTGTGTGCGTGTATGAATTACTTTACTGTACACCTGAAACACAGTAAGTCAACTATGTGCTGTGCTGTGCTTAGTTGCTCAGTCATGTCCAGCTCTTTGCAACCCCATGGAAGATGGCCTGCCAGGCTCTTCTGTCTATGGGGATTCTCCAGGCAAGAATACCTGAGTGGGTTGCCATGCCCTACTCCAGGGGATCTTCTCAACTCAGGGATCCAACCCAGGCATTCCACACTGCAGGTGGATTCTTTTACCATCTGAGCCACCAGGGAAGCCCAAGAATATGGGAGCGGGTGGCCTATTCCTTCTCCAGGGTATCTTCCCAACCCAGGTATCGAACACAGGTCTCCTGCATGGCAGGTGGATTCTTCACCAGCTGAGGTACCAGGGAAGCCCAAGTCAACTATACTTCAGTTTTAAAAAATCAATTGTATTTATATATGCTAATGATGAGCATCCCAAAACTGAAATTAAGAAAGCAATTCTATATAAAGTAGATCAAAAAGAACAAAATACTTAGCTATACATTTCTAAAAATAAAAATTGTATACTAAAAACTACAGAAAACACTGCTTAAAGGAATTAAAGGTTTAAATAAATTGAACAACTGTTCATGTTCATGTGTCAGAAAATGCGATATTTTAAGATAGCAGTAGTATTCAAATTGACCTACAGATTCAGCACATTCGGTATCAAAATTCGAACTGGCTTTTCTGCAGACATGGCAAATTGATCCTAAAATTCATATGGAAATGGGAGGTGTGAAAATAGGCAAACATTCGTGGAAAATAAACTGAAGAACTTATATTTTCTAATTTTAAAAATTACTAAAAATCTATGATAATAAACAATGCAGGATTAGGGACCTCCCTGGTGTTCAGTGGTTAAAACTCCATGCCTCGAATTCAGGGGATGTGAGTTTCATCCCTGGTTGGGAAACTAAGATTCTACATGCCACATGGCATGACTAAAATAAAACAAGACAAAAACAAACAAACAAGACACAATACAGTATTGCCATAAAATAGACTTATAGATCAATGGCTAATTGAATTTGGACAAAAGTGCCAAGACAATCAAATGGGGAGAGAAGTCTTTTCACAAATTGCACTGGGACAACTGAGTAGCTACTTGCCAAACAATGAAGCTGAACCTGCACCTCACATCATATGCAAAAGTTAAAGTTAAGTGGCTTGCAGACAGAAATGTAAGAGCTAAAATATATAAATCTTGTCAGAAAACAGAGTAAGTATCTCATTTTTACTTTAGGATAAGCAATGGTTTCTTAAATATGATACCAAAAGTATAAGTGGCAAAAAGAACATACAGATACACTGAACTGTAACAAGATTTAAAACTTTTGTTAGGCAAAGCATACCTTCAAAAAAGTACAGAAAAACAGTCCATAGAACGGAAGAAGCTGTTTGCAAATCCTGTATCTGATAAGGATCTTGTGTCTTACAACTCAACGATAAACAGACAAAAATGAAATTTAAAAATGACTGAAAGGTCTAAACACACATTTCTCCAAGTGCAATATACAAATGGCAATTAGCACCCAAAGCAATGCTCAGCATCATTAGTGATTGCTGCTGCTGCTAAGTCGCTTCAGTCATGCCTGACTCTGTGTGACCCCATAGACGGAAGCCCACCAGGCTCCCCCATCCCTGGGACTCTCCAGGCAAGAACACCGGAGTGGGTTGCCATTTCCCTCTCCAATGCATGAAAGTGAAAAGTGAAAGTGAAGTTGCTCAGTCGTGTCCGACCCCTAGCGACCCCACAGACTGCAGCCCACCAGGCTCCTCCATCCATGGGATTCTCCAGGCAAGAGTACTGGAGTGGGGTGCAGTGAAAATCAAAACCGCAATGACTTATCTTTTCTACAAACTAGGATGGCTACACTTAACACTTAAGATACAAAACAGCAAGTGTTGACAAGAATGTGGAAAAATAACAATACATGGCTGGTCAAATTTTAAATGGGCCAGCCTCTTTGGAAAAATTTATTAAATATAGAATTACTCACTCAGTCATGTCTGACTCTTTGCGACTCCATGGGCTATACAGTCCATGGAATTCTCTGGGCCAGAATACTGGAGTGGGTAGCCTTTCCTTTCTCCAAGGGATATTCCCAACCCAGGGACTGAACCCAGGCCTCTGACATTGAAGGCGGACTCTTTACTACCTGAGCCACAAGGGAGGTCCAGAATTACTGCATGTCCTATCAATTCTAGTCTGAAGTCTATGACCAAGATAAAGAAATTATTAGTTCACACAAAAATTTGTAGACAAGTTCATAGCAGCTTTATTCATCATAAACAAAATAACCTATATCTTCGTGAAGGTGGAAATAACTCAAATGTCTATAAATTGATGATGGATAAATGAATAGTTGCATATCTAGGTAATTTAATGTTAATCATAAATAAAATGTAGAATTTAATTATCCTATAACATAGATGTTATATCTATAATTGTCATATAACACTAACCTATAACATAGGTTATTTATGACCAAACTAGACAGCATATTAAAAAACAGAGACATTACTTTGCCAACAAACGTCTGTCTAATTAAGGGTATGGTTTTTCCAGTAGTCATGTATGGATGTGAGATTTGCACTATAAATAAAGCTGAGCACCGAAGAACTGATGCTTTTGAACTGTGGTGTTGGAGAAGACTCCTGAGAGTCCCTTGGAGAGTCCCAAAGAGATCCAACCAGTCCATCCTAAAGGAAATCAGTACTGAATGTTCTTTGGAAGGACTGATGTTGAAGCTGAAACTCCAATACTTTGGCCACTTGATGTGAAGAACTGACTCATTTGAAAAGACCCTGATGCTGGGAAAGATAGAAGGCGGGAGGAGAAGGGGACAACAGAGGATGAGATGGTTGGAGGGCATCACCAACTCAATGGACATGAGTTTGAGTAAACTCTGGGAGTAGCTGATGGACAGGGAAGCCTGGCAGGCTGCAGTCCATGGAGTCACAAAGAGTTGGACACGACTGAGTGACTGAAATGAACTGAACATAGATGAACCTAAAATTATGCTGAATGAAAGAAACCAGTCACAAAGGTCTACAAATTACATGATTCTATTTATATTAAATGTTCAGAATAAGCATATCTATAGGAAGAAAGATTAGCAGTTGCCTTGTGCTACATGGGACTGTGGTACAGGGAAGAAGGAATGAGTGCTAACAGGTACAGAATTTCTTCTGGGGTAGGTAAAATGTTCTATGTGTAGGTTGTTATGATGGTGGCACAGTCCTATGAATATACCAAAACCAGAATTTTATACTTTAAATGAGTATTTTTATAACATTTCAATATCTCAGTAATCTGCACATAACATATATAATACTAAATTTACTTCTAAGTATGCATTTAATACATTTTAATGATCCATATCTTAGATATATGCAAATTGATAATATATAAACTATATATATCTGTACATATGACATGCTTATAAATTTAAGTATGTATTCATTTAATTTCTATTCATTTTATTAACACATTTAAAGGTTATTTTAACATAGATACCATGATGATCTAGTCTATCGCTCTGAAAATTAGTTTAAAACAATAACCATAATTTACTTTTCCATCCAGAACATATAATTCTATTTCATTTCCTTTTCGGCACTGTAGTATTACATATTACTGATTGACCATAAACTATTGAACTATTCCCTTACTGATGGACTTTAAGTTGCTATTCATTTTTACAACAAAAAAAGATATTTTGTACTTATTTATCTGTACAAATGTATCTATTAACATATTCCTAGAAATGGACTTCTCATATGGTAAATACTGTTCATGGGTTCTCAAGGCAAGAATACTGAAGTGATTTGCCATTCCCTTCTCCAGTGGACAACTTTCTATCAGACCTCTCCATCATGACCCATCCATCCTGGGTAGCCCTACATGGCATGGCTCATAGTTTCACTGAATTAGACAAGGCTGTGGTCCATGCGATCAGACTGGTTAGTTTTCTGTGACTGTGGTTTTCATTCTGTCTGCTCTCTGATGGAGAAGGATAAGAGGCTTATGGAAGCTTCCTGACAGGAGAGACAGACTGAGGGGGAAACCATCCTGTTCTGGTTTGAGAAGCCATGCTCAGTATGCACTCAGTATGACAGAAAATTTGGAAAACTCAGCAGTGGCCGCAGGACTGGAAAAGGTCAGTTTTCATTCCAATCCCAAAGAAAGGCAATGCCAAAGAATGCTCAAACTACTGCACAACTGCACGCATCTCACATGCAAGCAAAGTAATGATCAAAATTCTCCAAGCCAGGCTTCAACAATACATGAACCATGAACTTCCAGATGTTGAAGCTGGTTTTAGAAAAGGCAGAGGAACCAGAGATCAAATTGCCAACATTCACTGGATCATCAAAAAAGCAAGAGAGTTCCAGAAAAACATCTACTTCTGCTTTATTGACTATGCCAAAGCCTTTGACTGTGTGGATCACAATAAACTGTGGACAATTCTGAAAGAGATGGGAATACCAGACCACTTGACCTGCCTCTTGAGAAACCTGTATGCAGGTCAGGAAGCAACAGTTAAAACTGGACATGGAACAACAGACTGGTTCCAAATAGGGAAAGGAGTATGTCAGAGCTGTATACTGTTAACACTGCATATTTAACTTATATGAAAAGAATATAATGAGAAATGCTGGGCTGGATGAAGCACAAGCTGGAATCAAGACTGCTGGGAGAAATATCAATAACCTCAAACATGCAGATGACACCACCCTTATGGAGGAAAGTGAAGAGGACTAAAGAGTCTCTTGATTAAAGTGAAAAAGGAGAGTGAAATAGTTGGCTTAAAGCTCAACATTCAGAAAACGAAGATCATGGCATCTGGTCCCAACAATTCATGTCAAATAGAAGTGGAAATAGTGGAAATAGTGACAGACTTTATCTTCTTGGGCTCCAAAATTACTGCAGAAGGTGACTGAAGCCATGAAATGAAAAGACATTTACTCCTTGGAAGAAAAGTTATGACCAAAATAGACAGCATATTAAAAAGCAGAGACATTACTTTGCCAACAAAGGTTCATCTATTCAAAGCTATGGTTTTTCCATTAGTCATGTATGGATCTGAGTGTTGGACTATAAAGAAAGCTGAGCATCAAAAAATTAATGCCTTTGAACTGTGGTGTTGGAGAAGACGCTTGAGAGTACCTTGGACTGCAAGGAGATCCAACCAATTAATTCTAAAGGAAATCAGTCCTAAATATTCATTGCAAGGACTGAAAATGAAGCTGAAACTCCAATACTTTGGCTACCTGATGTGAAAAACAGATACACTGGAAAAGATCCTCATGCTGGGAAAGACTGAAGGCAGGAGGAGAAGGGGATGACAAGAGGATAAGATGGTTGGATGCATCACCAACTCAATGGACATGTGTTTGAGTACACTCTGGGATTTGTGATGGACAGGGAGGCCTGGTGTACTGAAGTCCATGGGGCTGCAAAGAGTCAGACATGACTGAGCTACTGAACTGACCGTGAAATGGACTTATTAGGTCAAAGGTTATGCATATATTAAATTTTGATAAGTGCTGTAAATTTACTAAAATACTACAGAAAATCTCTATTCCCAATAATATTGGAAGTTAACTGGAGTGTTTAAAAGAAATGGGGTTGTGACTAAAACATGTGGATTCATATCCAAGCTCTACCAGTGTTAATCTGGATTATTTTGGAGAGACGTTTGACCTTTTGGGTTCCATAAAGATGTTAGAATTGATAACATGATGTCCAGTTCACTGTAAATCTTCAATTCAAGTTATGTACTATTTTAAAACTCATCATTATAAAGTTTCCTATTTCTCCACATTTTACCGATAGAACATCATTTTATTAATAGATTTCCATTTCACTAATGAACAGTAAAAAAACAATCTATGTTTAGATAGTGGATCCTGCAGTCAGAATACCTGAATATCCATCACTATCAAAGTGTGTGAACTTGGTCAGACTACCTTGTTTCTTATCGTTGTTCAGTCCACTTTACTGTGTAGCAATGTCTGCATCTCTAAAATAAGGATATAACTTTATATAAGGAGCATGAATTAATTAAATGTTAAGGAAGCCTGCACTGCACAGCCAGTGAGGTCTGGGTAACAAGCTTCTGTGGGAAAGGGGCAGGTGGATTCTAGAAAGAGCTGTCTCCAGGATTATTGCCACAAGAGCCACACAGGGTTGTAGTTGCCATCTTTTAAATTCCAAATATATGCATTAGTAGACTGAATTGATATGCTACTCCACGTTCAAGGTCAGGAGGGGAGGGCTGTGAGGAGATACCCCTCGTCCAAGGTAAGGAACAGAGGTTGAGCTTTGCTGGAGCAGCTGTGAAGAGATACTCCACATTCAAGATAAGAGAAACCCAAGCAAGACAGTAGGTGTTGCGAGAGGGCATCAGAGAGCAGACATACTGAAATCATACTCACAGAAAACTAGTCAATCTAATCACACTAGGGCCACAGCCTTGTCTAATCAGTGAAACTAAGCCATGCCCTGTGAGGCCACCCAAGATGGGTGGGTCATGGTGGAGAGGTCTGACAAAATGTGGTCCACTGGAGAAGGGAATGGCAAACCACTTCAGCATTCTTGCCTTGAGAACCCCATGAACAGTATGAAAAGGCAAAAAGATAGGATACTGAAAGAGGAACTCCCCAGGTCGGTAGGTGCCCAATATGCTACAGGAGATCAGTGGAGAAATAATTCCAGAAAGAATGAAGGGATGGAGCCAAAGCAAAAACAATACCCAGTTGTGGATGTGACGTGATAGAAGCAAGGTCTGATGCTGTAAAGAGCAATATTGCATAGGAACCTGGAATGTTAGGTTCATGAATCAAGGCAAATTGGAAGTGGTCAAAAAGGAGATGGCAAGAGTAAACATCGACAGTCTAGGAATCAGTGAACTAAAATGGACTGGAATGGGTGAATTTAACTCAGATGACCATTATATCTACTACTGTGGGCAGGAATCCCATAGAAGAAATGGAGCAGCCATCACAGTCAACCGAACAGTCTGAAATGCAGTACTTGGATGCAATCTCAAAAACGACAGAATGATCTCTGTTCATTTCCAAGGCAAAAGATTCAGTAACACAGTAATCCAAGGCTATGCCCCAACCAGTAACGCTGAAGAAGCTGAAGTTGAGTGGTTCAATGAAGACCTACAAGACCTTTTAGAACTAACACACAAAAAAGAAGTCCTTTCATTATAGGGGACTGGAATGCAAAAGTAGGAAGTCAAGAAACACCTGGAGTAACAGGCAAATTTGGCCTTGAAATACAAAATGAAGCAGGGCAAAGGCTAATAGAGTTTTGCCAAGAGAACACTCTGGTCATAGCAAACAGGCTCTTCCAATAACACAAGAGAAGACTGTACACATGGACATCACCAGACAGTCAACACCGAAATCAGATTGATTATATTCTTTGCAGCCAAAGATGGAGAAGCTCTATACAGTCAACAAAAACAAGACTGGAGCTGACTGTGGCTTAGATCAAGAGCTCCTTCTTGCCAAATTCAGACTTAAAGACAGTAGGGAAAACCACTAGCCCATTTAGATTTGACCTAAATCAAATCCCTTATGATTACACAGTGGATGTGAGAAATAGATTTAAGGGACTAGATCTGATAGATAAGAGTGCCTGGTGAATTTTGGATGGAGGTTCATGACATGTACAGGAGACAGGGATCAAGACCATCCCCATGGAAAAGAAATGCAAAAAAGCAAAATGGCTGTCACGGGAGGCATTACAAATAGCTGTGAAAAGAAGAGAAGCAAAAAGCAAAGGATAAAAGGAAAGGTATAAGCATCTGAATGCAGAGTTCCAAAGAATAGCAAGGAGAGATAAGAAAGCCTTCCTCAAGGATCAGTGCAAAGAAATAGAGGAAAACAACAGAATGGGAAAGCCTGGAGGTCTCTTCAAGAAAATTAGAGATATCAAGGGAACATTTCATGCAAAGATGTGCTTGATAAAGGACAGAAATGGTATAGACCTAAAAGAAGCAGAAGATACTAAGAAGAGGTGGCAAGAATACACAGAACTGTATAAAAAAGATCTTCATGACTCAGATAATCACCATGGTGTGATCACTCACCTAGAGCCAGACTTCCTGGAATGTGAAGTCAAGTGGGCCTTAGAAAGCATCACTATGAACAAAGCTCGTGGAGGTGATGGAATTCCAGTTGAGCTATTTCAAATCCTAGAATATGATGCTGTAAAAGTGCTGCACTCAATATGCCAGCAAATTTAGAAAACTCAGCAGTGGCCACAGGCCTGGAAAAGGTCAGTTTTCATTCCAATCCCAAAGAAAAGCAATGCCAAAGAATGCTCAAACTACCACACAGTTGCAGTCATCTCACATACTAGTAAAGTAATGTTCAAAATTCTCCAAGCCAGGCTTCAGCAATACATGAACCGTAAATATCCAGATGTTCAAGCTGGATTTAGAAAAGGCAGAAGAACCAGAGATCAAATTGCCAACATCTGCTGGATTATGTAAAAAGCAATAGAGTTCCAGAAAAACATCTATTTCTGCTTTATTGACTATGTCAAAGCCTTTGACTGTGTGGATCACAATAAACTGTGGAAAACTCTTCAAGAGATGGGAATACCAGACCACCTGACCTGCCTCTTGAGAAACCTATATGCAGGTCAGGAAGCAACAATTAGAACTGGACATGGAGCAACAGACTGGTTCCAAATAGGAAAAGGAATATGTCAAGGCTGTATATTGTCACCCTGCCTATTTAACTTCTATGCAGAGTACATCATGAGAAACGCTGGGCTGGAAGAAGCACAAGCTGGAATCAAGATTGCCGGGAGAAATATCAATAACCTCAGATATGCAGATGACACCACACTTATGGCAGAAAGTGAACTAAAAGGCTCTTGATGAAATTGAAAGTGGAGAGTGAAAAAGTTGGCTTAAAGCTCAATATTCAGAAAACGAAGATCATGGCATCCGGTCCCATCACTTCATGGGAAATAGATGGGGAAACAATGGAAACAATGTCAGACTTATTTTTGGGTGCTCCAAAATCACTGCAGATGGTGATTGCAGCTATGAAACTAAAAGATGCTTTCTCCTTGGAAGGAAAGTTATGACCAACCTAGATAGCATATTCAAAAGCAGAGACATTACTTTGCCAACAAAGGTCCATCTAGTCAAGGCTATAGTTTTTCCAGTGGCCATGTATGGATGTGAGAGTTGGACTGTGAAGAAAGCTGAGTGCCAAAGAATTGATGCTATTGAACTGTGGTGTTGGAGAAGACTCTTGAGAGTCCCTTGGACTGCAAGGAGATCCAACTAGTCCATTCTAAAAAGTCAGCCCTGGGTGTTCTTTGGAAGGACTGATGCTGAGGCTGAAACTCCAATACTTTGTCCACCTCATGCAAAGTGTTGACTCATTGGAAAAGACTCTGATGCTGGGAGGGTTTGGGAGCAGGAGGAAAAGAGTACAACAGAGGATTAGATGGCTGGATAGCATCACCAACTCAATGGACATGAGTTTCGGTGAACTCGGGAATTGGTGATAGACAGGGAGGCCTGGCGTGCTGCAATTCATGGGGTCACATGACTGAGTGACTGAACTGAACCACAATTAATAACTAATAACTTTATGTATTTTATTGTTATTTTTCTGATGTCTCTCACCACCAGAGAGGTTAATATTCTATTGGCTAATTTTCTTCCTTATTCCTGGGTATTCATTGGAAGGACTGACGCTGAAGCTGATACTGGATTGGGGGCAGGAGGAGAAGGGGACTACAGAGGATGAGATGGCTGGATGGCATCACCAACTCGATTGACATGATTTTGGGTAAACTCCGGGAGTTGGTGATGGACAGGGAGGCCTGGCGTGCTGCAATTCATGGGGTCGCAAAGAGTCGGATACAACTGAGTGACTGAACTGAACATGCTTATGAGATATTGCTATTCTCTTACTTATATATTGGAGCTCCTTTGTAACTATCAATACTTTTCTTGCTATAAAAGTTGTAAACATTTTCCTCTGACAGTTCACTTGTCTCTTCACTTTGTTTAATTTTATTCCATTTCTTAGTCTCCCTCTACACCTGCTTTGTTTCAAACACTTGGCTTCTTAAATGTACTTTGAACAGATTTCGCAGTGGCTATACCCCTTGCCAACAGTGCTTTTGCTCAGATGTTCACCCTTCACCATCTCTAGTTCTTTGCTCATAAGCTCACTGTCACCTCTTAGTGAGGCCTGCACTTATAGCGTAAATAACTTTAACACACTTATACTTCTGCCAAAGCCAAGGCAGATCAGATTTCCTATATTCTGTTCTTTTATCCCAGCACTTATGAATTTCTAACAGACCATATATTTTTTTCTTTGTTTTCTTTTCTACTAAAATTTAAACTTCACTAGAGTAGATATTTTTATTTGCTTTTTTTATGTTCCCTAGGTATCTCCCAAACTTAAAACAGTGGTTTGTACAACTTCAGTTCAGTTCAGTTGCTCAGTCATGTCCAATTCTTTGCGACCCCATGAATTGCAGCACGCCAGGCCTCCCTGTCCATCACCTACTCCCAGAGCTCACCCAAACTCATGTGCATCGAGTCAGTGATGCCATCCAGTCATCTCATCCTGTGTTGTCTCCTTCTCCTCCTGCCCCCAATCCCTCCCAGCATCAGAGTCTTTTCAAATGAGTCAACTCTTTGCATGAAGTGGCCAAAGTATTAGAGTTTCAGCCTCAGCATCAGTCCTCCCAGTGAACACCCAGGACTGGTCTCCTTTAGGATGGACTGGTTGGATCTTCTTGCAGTCCAAGGGACTTGCAAGAGCCTTCTCCAACACCACAGTTCAACAGCATCAATTCTTCGGTGCTCAGCTTTCTTCACAGACCAACTCTTACATCCATACATGACCACAGGAAAAACCATAGCCTTTGTCGGCAAAGTAATGTCTCTGCTTTTGAATATGCTATCTAGTTTGGTCATAACTTTCCTTCCAAGAGGTAAGCATCTTTTAATTTCATGGCTGCAATCACCATCTGCAGTGATTTTGGAGCCCCCAAAAATAAAGTCTCACACTGTTTCCACTGTTTCCCCATCTATTTGCCATGAAGTGATGGGACCGGATGCCATGATCTTCGTTTTCTGAATATTGAGCTTTAAGTCAACTTTTTCACTCTCCTCTTTCACTCTCATCAAGAGGCTTTTTAGTTCCTCTTCACTTTTTGCCATAAGGGTGGTGTCATCTGCATATCTGAGGTTATTGATATTTCTCCCAGCAGTCTTGATTCCAGCTTGTGCTTCTTCCAGCTCAGCATTCCTCATGATGTACTCTGCATATAAGTTAAATAAGCAGGGTGACAATATACAGCCTTGACATACTCCTTTTCCTATTTGGAACCAGTCAGTTGTTTAATGTCCAGTTCTAATTGTTGCTTCCTGACCTGGATATAGTTTTCCCAGGAGGCAGGTCAGGTGGTCTGGTATTCCCATCTCTTGAAGAGTTTTCCACAGTTTATTGTGATTCACACACTCAAAGACTTTGGCATAGTTAATAAAGTAAAAGTAGATGTTTTTCTGGAACCCTCTTGGTTTTTTGATGATCCAGCGGATGTTGGCAATTTTATCTCTGGTTCCTCTGCCTTTTCAACATCTGGAAGTTAATGGTTCATGTATTGCTGAAGCCTGGCTTGGAGAATTTTGAGCATTACTTGCCCAAGTTAGGTATCTGAAAATATTTGCTGAAATGAATCAATTATGTTTACTTTTTTCAAATAAGCTGTTAATGGTGTATCGAATCAAATTAAAAAAGAGATATCTTCATGAATACATGTATCTTTATCTCATAATGGCAAGGCATACATACTCCAAGATTGAGTAAATATTGCCTTTTCTTATTATACTTGCATAATAATTATCGCTATTAATTTATACTTATATTCTAGCTCCAACTAGAGTATAGTTGGGCAAGGTAAAAAATATAAAAGATTTTTTAGTGAAAAATTAGGTGAAATAACAGCAATTATCATACAGTTCATTCTTTACTCACTGATGACCAGTAGGATCTTTATCAGTAAAATCTCAATCTCATTTGTACAAATTTTTGAACTCTATTTTCTTTTACTCTACAGTAAATTTATTTAAATTAATTTTATACCTAATGTTGTAACATTAGATGTTTGGGGAACAGCTGTTCCATATTTACTAGTTGAGTCCTTTTTGATTTCTAAGAAAATTCCTCCCCTAAACTTCATTCAGCTCTTCTATTAGCTGACATTACATCTCCCATATATATACTCTATATCACATCAATGTCATAATTTATCTTTTATTTATTTGATATTATGATATTTCTTTTACTTATTCAAGTTTATCTTCTGATTGAGTCTAATAAATTACATAAAACTTTTGCCACATATTTTAACATTTCATATGTCTACACAGAGTGGAGCTCAAAAGCATACATGGAAAACTAAAGAATATTATATAATAAAATTAACAGCTGTGATAACTTCAATCAGAAAACGAAATAAGAACACTTCTAGAAACATTTTGAAAATTTGAAATATTTCAGAAATGTTTTTTGAAATAATCTTACTAAAGAGTCCCTTGGACTGCAAGGAGATCCAACCAGTCCATTCTGAAGGAGATCAGCCCTGGAATTTCTTTGGAAGGAATGATGCTAAAGCTGAAACTCCAGTACTTTAGCCACCTCATGCGAAGAGTTGACTCATTGGAAAAGACTCTGATTCTGGGAGGGATTGGGGGCAGGAGGAGAAGGGGACGACCGAGGATGAGATGGCTGGACGGCATCAGTGACTCGATGGAAGTGAATCTGAGTGAACTCCGGAAGTTGGTGATGGACAGGGAGGCCTGGTGCGCTGCGATTCATGGGGTCACAAAGAGTTGGACACGACTGAGCAACTGAACTGAAGTGAACTGTATATTCTTATGTATGTTATTAAGCTCACCCATTTTTAATAATTTAATTTACTCAATTTCATTTCTAGGGGTGCTATTTGATACTTTTAAAAATGTGCCAGGTCATTTTTACGTTTTCTTGTCTCATACACATAATTTTCCAGTTTGTCTTCTAGTTCTTTAAATAACAAAAAAAGCCTAATTTTACAATAGCTGTTTTGGTAATTCCAATAATCTGAAATCTCAGTTTGTTATCTCCACGTATTCTTGTAGAGGGTAGAGTAATGGACTACCCAAAGTATTCACAGCCTCTTTCCCTGAACCTGTGAGTATGAGCCTTACATATATGACAAAGTGAAGTCGCTCATTTGTGTCTGACTCTTTGCAACCCCATGGACAGAAGCCTACCAGGCTCTGCCATCCATGGGATTTTCCAGGCAAGAATACTGGAGTGGGCTACCATTTCCTCTTCCAGGGTATCTTCCCAACCCAGGGATTGAACCTGGGTCTCCTGCACTGCAGACAGACGCTTTACCATCTGAGCCACCAGGGAAGCCCATAGGACAAAAGGAACATGGTTAAACTTAAAATTCTGAGGGGAGGAAGCATGATTAAATTTGCATGACATGATTAAATTTAAAATTTTGAGAGGAGGAGATTATCCTGGATTATTGGTGTGGACCCAGTTTTAATCCCAGGTCCTTATCATAAGAAGGCAGGACAGTCAGAGGCAGAAGAAAAGATATGATGATGGGAGGAGAGGTGGAAGTGATATGAAGGGGCTATGGTCTAAGGAATGCAGGTGAGCCTCTAGTTGTTGGAAATGGCAAGGAAAGAGATTCTCTTTTAGAGCCTCTTGAAAGAATACAGTCCTATTGACTCCTTTATTTTTAGGACTCGACCTCTAGAACCATAAGATAATAAACATATGTTGTTTTAAGCCCCCAACCTTGTGGCGATTAGCAACAGTAGGACACCAATAAAGTTATCTGACAATTTCTGTTTCAGGCACCTTTTTCTTATGTGTTTCATTATTTTATCATCCTGGTTTCCCTATAAATATTTGTCTGCCTTGAAATTATTTGCAAGACATTTTCATGGCAGAGGGTGACGGTGAAGTCCTCTGAAGAACATTTACTTCTATTGAATCCAGTCTACTGTAAAGCATTTTCAGGTTGTGACTATGTCTTTGGAACAAGTAAATTGCCTTGCTTATATTTTTGTGCCTTCTCGTTTCCATAATATCATATATTTTCCTACCAGATCTTACTTTCTGTTCTCATGTCTTTGGTTGTTTGTAAGTGCATCAGTGCAGCATGAGAAGATAGATGAAACGGTTTGCGAGTAGGAGTACAGTGCTCTGTGAAAGACCATTTTCTCCAAAAAAAATGCCGCAAACAGTTAGGGAAGAGGAAAGATTTCTAATAGGTTGCCTGAGAAAAGAGCAGGGATGGCCTCTAGGCTTTCACATAGTTGTTATTATACTTATATTGCTCCTGCATTATGGTCACTTTTTTCCCCCTCTTCTGTTGTTGTCTTCGTGTTTGTTGCTGTTATTGCAATGTCCTCTGCTTTTCATCTTACCTACACTGTTTAAGAAACCCAAGGATTTAGAGGAAGTAGTTTGAAGTTAAAATCAAGAAAGAAATGGTGGCTACATGCAGTATAGGTTTTATGGATACCTGAGAATATTATGTTATCATTAAGCAAATGACAAAGAATGGTACTATTTTGCTTTCCACGAAGAAGTTAACAATGTTGTACAATGGATTACACATTCATATCACTTCTAAAGGCAGATGCAAAGATGACTCAGAGTTTTTCCAGGCTTAAAGACTATAAGCATTATCAAGAAACCTAAACCAAAGAAAGCTGCTTCCTTACTATCACCTGTGTAGCAGCAAGATGCCAGGAAGAAATCAAGCCAGGGTATGATAATTATGCTATGGATATATTGGTACCCTAAAGGACATTGATTAGTTAGCATTATGAAACTTGCTGCTGCTAAGTCACTTCAGTCGTGTCCGACTCTGCGACCCCATAGACGGCAGCCCACCAGGCTCCCCCGTCCCTGGGATTCTCCAGGCAAGAACACTGGAGTAGGTTGCCATTTCCTTCTCCAATTATAAAACTTAATTATTGACTATTACTAAACAAGTGTTATTATCCTTTAAAGTAAGCATTGATATATTACAGACGTTTTCAAGAAAGATAAATGACATAGGATAATTATAATTAAATTCATATATATACACATACACCATATTCATTTAAGAATAATAAACATTTTAGCTCTTTGTAATTAAGTATCTGAGGTCATGCATCTGGAACCCAGTAGTCTGTGTTCAAAGTAGCTAGGTTGGACATGAAATCTATCCAGAAATAAGTGTCTCTGTGATTGGTACAACCTGAAATGCACATGTATATATGCTATGGCCCATGTCATACGTTAGGCCATCTTAAATAAGTTGGTTAAGATCTATCAAGACTGTTCTTACTACTTACCTTAATTAATTAAATCAACAAATACTAAGTATAATGCTCTTTCCCAAGTGCTCAAGATACATCAATGAACACAGTAGTAAAAAATCTTTTACCTTACAGAATTCACAACCTAACAAGCAGTATAAACATTACATATAAGAATGATTAGTATTATGGCAGAAAAATCAGAGTACACTATGAGAGGTTAAGAGTGGTAGGGGTCTTGCAGTTTTAAAAGGCAGTCAAGGTAGGCCTTGTGAGAAGGTGCTAACCGATCAGAAACTTCAAGGAGTCCTGGGCTTACCCAGGTGGGTATCGGAAAGAACATTCCATGTAGAGGGAAAAAAAAATTCAAATGCCCTGAGACTGAAACATGTCTGGCATAACTGGTAATAGTGAAGAACTGGATAAACTCCTAGGAGGTTTCTAGGAATAGAGTAGAAGGAGAGAATTGCCAGCGTTGAGATCAGAGGAGGACAAAAGACAGACATGATGGACCTTATGGATCACCGTGTGGATGCGGACTGCTCCATGAATGAAACTGGGAGCCAAGGGATAATGAATTGAACACTGACTTTAATCTGACTTGTATTTTAATAGGATCTCAGACTGCTGAGCAGAGAAGTAATTACTTAGAAAAGGGTGGAAACAGGTAGCACAAGAGATGTGCTGCCAGGCAAGTGATGATGGTGGCTTGGATCCGTGTGGTGAAACACCTGGAAACAGATAAATGGACTCATTTCTCAGAAGATGAGATTTCAGTATATTGTGATATGGAATATTGACTCTGCCAAGTCAGTTCTGTGTGGCATCATTCTGCTTGTGTAAAGATCAGTTCTACAACACTTACGCTGCTGGAGGAATACCTGTACCCAATAGGCAGATCAATCCTGAATACGACTTAGTGTATCACCAAGGACATCAATTTATTCTAGTTCTAGTTCCAGATCATAAAAGTGACCTCCTGACTTCCTAAATAAATATTTTTAGGTGAGCACAACTAATATCTTCAATACCAAAGCTAGATGGCTGAACTTTTAATGCACTTCTGAGTTTTAAAATAAATGAGAAAATATTTGCTTTGGTTTCCATAGTAGTTATCATTAACATCCTAAAGGTGTGGGAAGAAGGGAGAAAGCACAGCAGGTTTTAATGATTTTCAGAAGTAACAGTCCTATTTTCTAAACCAGATTCAAAGTGGGAACAGAGAGGAGAGTGATTGAGCACAGTGACCTCAACATGGCTTAAAATTTAGAAAGCAAGAGAAGTATTGATCTTTACTCCTTCTATCAAAAACTACAGTCACAATTTATTGTTCTGCCTTCTGAGTAAGCACCATGGCAGGAAAGCAAGAAGGAGGGCTTCACTGAAGCAAAGCCAGAAAGGCTCTTTAGCTACAGTAAATTAGGCACAGTTATGTCTTAGTATATTATAAATTTATCATTCACTTCTGTGTGCATCAGATATGGAGTCAAATACAAACTTTACCCTTTAAGGAAATGGCAACCCACTCCAGTATTCTTGCCTGGAAAATCCCATGGACGGAGGAGCCTGGCAGGCTATAGTCCATGAGGTCATAAAGAGGCTGATACGACTTACTGACTTCATTTTGTAATTTCTCTTTCTTTCTTTCTTTCTCCTTAGCTAATGTAACCTCAACCTGTTTTACATTCCTTATTTTTAAAACATATAAAATGAATGACTACCATGGTAAATTTTTTTGAGGATTATAAGGTAGTGTATGCCAAGCACACAGCACAGTGCCTGTCATACAAGAATTTTAAAAAAGGATCTATTAAATTGTAATTTTGTTATTAAATTTTGCATAGTAAAAAACTGCAATAGGCAAAAGATCCATCCCACTGGTTCAATGGAATCCTGAAAAATAAAACATTTTGTCTGAATTTGCATCTTTTCACATAGTCAATGAAATGTTGTGCAAAGATAATAAATTTTCTACCTCCCTCATACCAAAGAAATGAGGGTCTAGGACATATACTCATGAATTGTGTCACTATACAAATCAATAACAGTACAGTTTTAAAATTCAATGTATATTAATTTTGTGACTATATATATTAAAGAAACACTAATATTTTATGAATAGCAATAAATATTATGATAGCAATAAATATTACCAAAATGTATAAACTGGGATCATTCTTAGTTCACAAATCCCAAGGGAGGGAAGATTCAAATTTACTTATTAATTTTACACAGAAATATTTTTACATTTAAGGATTGAACCTAATTCAAGTGTTATTCTGAGCATCACCTTAAATCATATAAAAATCTCATGACTGTGATCATCATTTCATCTTTCTTTACTAGTTATCATTCAGCCTCATTTTGTTCATCTACTGAAATATTATTACATAAAATTGAATCCTGCTGTCCCCTATGCTCACTTAAAAAAAAAAAAAGGGAACTAAGACAACCCTCAGTGTACATCATGTATACTTTCTGGAACAGGAAAGAGAATGCCTAAAGTGGGAAACTGAACACTTGGTATCCTGTTGGGAGGAACTTTTTTTCCAGTTGCAATAGTAACTTGATGAGGTTGCTATTATTTTCCACAATTTGTGGTTATTAAAATAATTTTAAAAGGCGATGGGAAAAAAAAAGAAAAAAAAGGCGATGTTGTGGAAAGTGTATTGACAATCAGGTTAAGTGGCAACATACTTTAATTCTCTGATGGGAAGGGCAAAGCAGAGAGAACGGCTTTTCTACTGGTACGTGCTAAAGCAGACAAGCTTGGGATGGAAATCTGAACAAGCCTCCTCTGCACTTAACTTAGTCCCCCTCCTTATAGCCGTGTGGCCACTCGACACTGACCTGAGCACTGCAAAGGAAGGGGCAGTATCAAGTTGCTAACTTTGTATTATTAGTGATAAAGGTGGCACACAGGAAAAACAGTCACAAAACAAAGATGTGAGTGGTGTGGCAATGTTCACAGAGCCAATTTTTAACTTCAACATAAGTCACAGAGCGAACACCACCTCAGGAAAGGCTTTATGGATGGATATGAGACTAATTTTGAGTCTTGAAAGATAGGAGAGATCCGAATATGTAAAAGACAGAGAGTCACACAAACTTGTGTTTAACTTTTTGTTCCACTATTTACAAGGTAGTGACCCTTGGAAAATCTAGGTTATGTCATTACATGTTGGAATAACACTGGAATCACTCACGCACACATACAGCCTGCCACACAGCAAATTCTCAATAGATGGTAGAAACCTGCTGTGTTTCTTTTATCTAAACTATTATCATCGATTAAACAAGGACAACAACCTCAGAAGATTATGAGCCGGAAAGCATCTAACAGAGTAACTGGTTCCTCCAAATTTAATACAAAATATTTGCAGATGCATCTGGAGATGGGCTGAAGGTCAGTGTGTTTATAAAGGCTTATGAGAGAAAAGCATAAATGTTGAAGGTAAGTTTGGTGAAACAAATAAAAAGAATTCTTAGTCCTGGAAGATGTTGGGTAAATGCTTTGAGGCCTGCAGGCCTTTTGCTCTCCTATTAGATTAGCAATGTGTTTAATCATTTGTAGCAATTGTATTACAATAATATAATGGCCCCCACACAAGGTGTAGACAAAGATTCTGAACACACAAGCCTGAGCACCGGAGTGTAATGGGGGCATTATTTCCTTTGGGTAAGATTAATTTTTCTTGCATGAAAACACCCAGTGCTTTTTGTTTTTCAATTCGACATTTCTAGTGGAAATAATTTATGGTAATACAGGCAGATAGCACAGAGCATGTAAGGAACTGAAATAAATTTGAGTCTCAAATGAGAAAGGTTGGAGTGTTGACAACAGCAAGACGGTTCTTAGGAAATGGAGTAGTTCTCATTATTTTTCCTCACTGATCAAGAGACTTGGCTGAAAGGGATGGTTAAGTGGCTAAAGTTTTTGTTTTTACTTTTTTCTTCTCCAGTGAGACAATTGCTGTCAAGGTCAATTAGTTTTCCCAAATCCACAGATAAAATTCAATGTAGTTTACAGCATAAGGTATTGTTAGATCAAGTGTCAAACACAAGTTTATCTGTCAGCTCGATAAGAGCATTAAAAAGAGGCCATAACAATATTGTCTTTTGGCTTTAGTTTCAATTCTCTTTTTTCCTTTCCTGGATTTGAAGTCACTTGAAATTAAAATAAAGAATTTGAAACATTTTTGCACACTACATATTTGAGATACATGTTATTAATAAGGTATGAACTCCAGGCAGCTGAGCTAAAATAGTTTTGCTAGAAACAAATCATGACATTCAAGTTAAAATTTCACCTATATAATAAATCTGTATTCCTCCACAAGAGAGATTACATTCAACCTCTTAAAATGATTGATTTAATGAATGAGAACAATTGAAAATTTCAATTCTAAAATTATATTTAATATATAATTCAATGTTTCTTCCAACCAAGAGATTTAATTTCAAAGAGAGGGAAAAACCATTTTTTAGACTTTTCTGATTGTTCATATTTTGACTTGAGCAGGAGCTGGTTCTAACAATAGTGGCTAAGATTAGTCACATATGCCATAGGTATCTTTAGCCCAAAAGAAGCAACCACTAGTTGATCATGGGACATTTAATCCTGTTGAGTCTAGATCCACCCACAGAATCTACTTTAACCCAGAACTCAAGTCAGTCGCAAAAATTCATCTTTTAGCATCTATTACCATTACCTGCCTTTGCCAAAATAATCCTCAAATTGGAGAAGAAGCAAATACAAATGGTCACTACAACAGTGTTCAAGTTGTCATAATTCTGAACAAAACAACAAAATAAACTTGAGCACCACATATTCCCTCATGCCAGTTTTGAGTATCTCATTTTATGAAGATCATTGTCCAAATGCTTCCCATGATTAAGGATACAGTATCAGTGCCCTGTTAAGATGGGGCAATGTGACTCTGCGATGTTTTATGATAAACATTACCAACAATTTAGTGTGCATCTAAACAATTTCTGAAGAAACAACAACAACAACATCCTCAGTTGCTGTTTCTGAGACAAATAAATACAATATAGCAAATGCTTTTGGATGGATCTTCTTCCTGCATCTCTCATAGCATCCTGTCAACACTGAGATACGGACTGAAAGAGACTTCAAAGGGAATCATCCATGCCTAGCAACAACTGACAACCATTATCTTTAGCATAAACGGGATGTGTTTTAAACAGATGTACTTTTTTCAGAGAAGTTTTAGGTTCATATCAAAACTGAGAGGAAGATATAGATATTTCCCATACAGCTCTTGCCCCTATACATGCATAGCCTCCCCAATTATTAATATCTCCCACCGGAGTGGTACATTTGTTACAACTGATGAACCTGCATTTACACACCACCATCACCCAGCATCTATAGTTTACATTACGGTTAACTCTATGTCTTATGTTCTATAGGCTTGGACAATTATATAATGGCATGATAGCAAGGTTATACTCAAAATCCTTCAAGCAAGGCTTCAACAGTATATGAACATGGAACTTTCAGGTGTATGAGCTGCATTTTAAAAAGGCAGAGGAACCAGAGATGACACTGTCAACATTTGCTGAATCATAGAGAAAGCAAGGTAATTCCAGAAAAAAATTTACTTCTGCTTCTTGACAATGCTAAAGACTTTGTGCTCATCACAAAAAGTTGTGTAGAAAATTCTCAAGGAGATGGAAATACCAGACTATTTTACCTGACTCCTGAAAAACCTGTATGCAGATCAAGAAGCAACAGTTAGAACCTTACATGGACTGACTGCTTCAAAATCGGGAAAGGAATACAACAAGGCTTGATATTGTCACTCTGCTTATTTAACTTGTATGAAGAATAAATCATGTGAAATGCTGGCTGGATGAATCACAAGTTGGAATCACCAACTTGTGATTCAACTGCTGGGAGAAATATCAACAATCTCAGATATGCAGATGATAACCACTTTAATAGCAGAAAGTGAAGAGGAACTAAAGAGCCTCTTGACAAAAGTGAAAGAGGAAAGTGAAAAAGCTGGCTTAAAACTTAATATTCAAAAAACTAAGATCAAGGCATCTGGTCCCAACACTTCATGGCAAATAGAAGGGGAAAATGTAGAAGCAGTGACAGACTTTACTTTCTTGGGCTTCAAAATTGTTTTTTGCAATGCGGGAGATCTGGGTTTGATCCCTGGGTTGAGAAGATCCCCTGGAGAAGGGAAAGGCTACTCACTCCAGTATTCTGGCCTGGAGAATTCCATGGACTGTATAGTATATATGTCACAAAGAGTTGGACACAATTGAGCAACTTTCACTTTCTATCCAAAATTATTGAAGATGGTGACTGCAGCCATGAAATTAAAAGATGGTTGCTCCTTGGAAGGAAAGCTATGACAAACCTAGATAGCATGTTAAAAAGCAGGACATCACTTTGCCAACAAAGGTCCGTCTAGTCAAAGTTGTATTTTTTTCCAGTAGTCATGTACAGATGTGAGAGCTAGACCATCAAGAAGGCTAAGTGCCAAAGAATGATGCTTCTCAAATGTGATGCCTAAGAAGACTCTTTTGAGAGCTCCTTGGACTTCAAGGAGATCAAATCAGTCAATCCTAAAGGAAATAAACCCTGAATAGTCACTGCTGAATATTCACTGGAAGGACTGATGCTGAAGCACCAATACTTTGACCACTAGATGCAAAGTGCCAACTCACTGGAAAAGACCCTGATGTTGGCAAAGACTGAAGGCAAAGAAGAGGGCAGCAGAGGATGAGATGGTTAGATAGCATTACTGACTCAATGGACATGAATCTGAGCAAACTCCAGGAGATAGTAGAGGACAGAAGAGTTTGGCATGTTACAGTCCATGGGGTCACAAAGAGTTTGGCACAACTACTTGGAGTAAAATTCTATAATATAAAACTACTGTCTTGATAGTACACTGTCTAAAGTACTGATAGTTCCAGCCTTCTGTTTATTTATCAAACATACCCAGCATTCATTTCTTTATCAAATATTAAGTAACACTGAACACTTACTATCTACCAATTACTATGCACACCAGATATACAATTTTGTTTTCCAGCCTTATGTCAGATTGTAAAGTTTTTTACATCCATTGATCTGCCCTGATTGAAAAGATGCCTGGGTTGTGAAACTGGCATGCTGCAGTCCCAGAGTCTGAACACAACTTTGCAACTGAACAACAACGACATGATGCCACGCACCCATCATTGCAGTATCAAACCAAGTAGTTCCACTGCTCTAAATAGACTCAATTTGTAGAGGGCTATAGAAGATGAGTAGTACAATGGATGGGGAAGGAAAAACAACATCAACAATCCTTCTCTGCTAAGGAATTATTATCTACTCTTGAAAAATGCTGCAAGGATATGGTGGATTCAGTGGAGAAGCTGTGGACATCTGAAGCAGAATCCCTTTGGTCTTTACAATCTCATACAGGGGAAAACTCTCAGAATCTTTTTACATTGCAAGATAAATAAAAATAATGAGAACATGACAGATATAAAGGGTCAAGCCCGGGAAATGAGAGTTGATTGCAAAAATGTTGTTTATTCATAGAGTGGAATACTGCTTAGCAATTACAAAGAATGAACTACTGACACATGCTAGGTTAAGAATTCTATAGACGGACATGCTATCAAGATTTTTTATGACCAGATCTTATTTTTACACATTTTATTTGCTTCATCTATAACTGACCGTGGTGCAGCAAAATGATCCATCAGGATTCTCAATTTTCCAACTCTTCTTGTAGCTTTATTGACTATTTTCTTTGTGTTTTTGAAGCTACTAGGATCACACCAGATAAAATTTTTGTTTCCCTTGGGAATTACAAGGGAATGTATTCTATTATAAATAAAATATTATAACTTTATTATGTTATGACTATTTGTATTCCCATTGACACATTTTTACTGGCAATTTTTTTATATTAATAGTTACTCAAATATTGTTTTATCATTTTTCTGTGAGATTTCTTTTCCATTCTTGTACACTCAATATTCTGTCCTTATGCTTTAATCTCTCATAAGCAACATGCTTTTTAATCCAATGTGATAATTTTTGTCATTTAGTTACTGAATTTTTTTTTAACAACTGTTGTGATTATGGGTGAATCAATTTGTTTCTAACATATTCTGTGGGATCTTTGTTGTTCTGCTATTGAACTTTTTTCTGTATTTCCCTTGCCTTCTTGCCTTCAACAGATTTCTTAATTTGTTAATTTTTATCTGTTATCAACTTAGAAGTTTTAAAATATGATGTGTTTAACTTCAAAGATTTTACAGATATATTTCAGAAATTTTGAAGTTACTCAGTTTCCTCATATTCTATATAAATCAGACACGTTTTAATTCTGTTTGCCTCTATGCTAATATGTATGTTATTTTTACCCAATGTTTTAATTACTTCATTATCATGAAAATTTAAAGATTCTAAGTATAGACATATCTCATTTTACTGTGCTTTGCAGATATTGCATTTATAAAAAAATGAAGGTTCTCAACAACCCTGTGTATAACAAGACTACTGATGCATTTTTTCCCAACAGTATTGGCTCACTTCCTATCTCTGTGTCACATTTTTGGCAATTCTTATATTTCAAACTTTTTGGTTATTATTATAATTGTGAGGGTGAAGTGATCAGTAATCATTGGTGTTGCCATTGTAATTTTTTTATTTTTAATTAATGTACGTACATAATGCTATCACACATTTAACATAATATAGTGTAATCATAACTTTCATTAAGTACTGGGAAATGAAAAATGTCATGTGACTAGCTTTACTGTGATATTCACTTTATTGAAGTGGTTTGGAACTAAATCTGCAATATCTCTGAAGTATGCCTATATTGTTTCACCAAAACTCTGTTTATATTTATCCCGTGTTCACCAATTTCTACACACATTTTTCCTCCATGTAACTCTGACTTTCATCTTTATGTTATTTCCCTTATATCTGAAGCGTTCTTTAGCAAGAATCTATGATTGTTAAACATTCTCAATTTTTGTTCATCTAACAATGTCTCTAGTTCATTTTCATTCTTGAAAGATAACTTGCCTAGTTACATAACTCTATAATGACCAATTCTTTTTCTCAAAATATTGATTAAATTTTGTCAGTGTTTAATTACTTCCTTTATTTTCAGCTGGGGGCAGAGACTGCTGTACTGTCAGCAACATTTATTTCATGCTATAATTACTTTCTTGGCCCAACGTTTTCCAGAATAAGCTTTGTAATTAGGGTTAGGTGAAGGCTGAAAAATTTTGTTTCAGATTTTTTTACTGATTAATGTTTTAATATTATTAAATACATATCTTCTGACTTGAGGTCTCTAAATAACATTTTTATTAATATTTTTGGAGTACAGTTGATCTAAAATGTTGTGTTAGTTTCTGCTGTACAGTAAAGTGAATCAATTATTCATATATATGTTCAGTTCAGTTCAGTTCAGTCACTCAGTCGTGTCCGACTCTTTGCGACCCCATGAATCGCAGCACACCAGGCCTCCCTGTCCATCACCAACTTCCAGAGTTCACTCAGACTTGCGTCCATTAAGTCAGTGATGCCATTCAGCCAACTTATCCTCAGTCGTTCCCTTCTCCTCCTGCCCCCAATCCCTCCCAGCAACAAAGTATTTTCCAACAAGTCAACTCTTCGCATGAAGTGGCCAAAGTACTGGAGTTTCAGCTTCAGCATCATTCCTTCCAAAGAAATCCCAGGGCTGATCTCCCTCAGAATGGACTGGTTGGATCTCCTTGCAGTCCAAGGGACTCTCAAGAGTCTTCTCCAACACCACAGTTCAAAAGCATCAATTCTTCAGCACTCAGCCTTCTTCACAGTCCAACTCTCACATCCATACATGACCACAGGAAAAACCATAGCCTTGACTAGACGGACCTTAGTCAGCAAAGTAATGTCTCCGCTTTTGAATATGCTATCTAGGTTGATCATAACTTTTCTTCCAAGGAGTAAGTGTTCTTTTAATTTCATGGCTGCAATCACCATTTGCAGTGATTTTGGAACCCCCCAAAATAAAAGTCTGACACTGTTTCCACTGTTTCTCCATCTATTTCCCATGAAGTGATGGGACTGGATGCCATGATCTTCGTTTTCTGAATGTTGAGCTTTAAGCCAACTTTTTCAGTCTCCTCTTTTACTTTCATCAAGAGGCTTTTTAGTTCCTCTTTACTTTCTGCCATAAGGGTGGTGTCATCTGCATATCTGAGGTTATTGATATTTTTCCCAGCAATCTTGATTCCAGCTTGTGTTTCTTCCAGTCCAGCGTTTTTCATGATGTACTCTGCATATATATGTATCTACTCTTTTTTATATTCTTTTTCCCATATAGGTCATTACAGAATACTGAGCAGAGTTCCCTGTGCTAGACAGTAAGTCCTTATTAGTTATCTATTTTATTTATAGTAGTGGACAAGTTCTGAAGGATAAAAAAGATTAAACATAGTTATTAATCATCTTATTCAGAAACTTGTTAGGGAAAAAAAGTATTCTTTGGAGACTACAATGCATGATATAGTATCTGACATAAGATGCACTTTCAATAAATATTAAGACATTAAAAAATAATAGATAATTGTGTATTTTCACTACCTTTCTGTATTTTCTTCCCTTCAGAATTATTTGTCGTCATGTTAAAAAATAAATTAAGCCTAACCCCAAATAAATTGATAATAAATGTGCACTGATTATTAATGATGTTATATGCTATTCCTCCCTTTAGAACTTCAACTTTTATAGATGAAAAGAGTAAAAAGTCATGCCTCTTTAATGATGAAATTTTAGGCATTAAGCAAAGGGTAGTGGGCAGATTATTTCAGGACAAATTATCTGTCCGGCCCAGGGATCACCATTTAATTTGCCAAAGCATAATGTCACTCTCCTATATTCAAAATTTGTCTATCATCAATAATCAGCAACATTTCAATTTAAGGAATGCAAGAGACTAGGAAGAACCAAGAACCTAATTAAATCAACACAGCAACCAGATGGAAGAAAATGACTGTTTATTCCTTGATAGCCAAATATTAACAGGTACAGAATGTGCTTTCAATAAACGCTTGTTGAGCAATGAATGAATGAAACTAATGGATAAAAATCTTATTTCATGAAACCAAAGCATTTTCAGAGACAACAGATAAAATAATAAAATCTAGGTTTCAAGCCTTGGTTTAGGCATGTCACTCCCAAATGGAAGCTTAATTTGTAAAACAGATCAATAGAACACTCTACCTCTCCTCCCAGGTCATCCCTGAGCTGTCAATTCTCTATTTTTGGACGAAAAGAATCTGAGACCCAGAGAGAAGGTACTGCCTGTGGCCAAACATAACAACTAGCGTGCACTTCGCTGGAATCCTGCTCCTCTCACCCTAGCCCAGTTCTTTTGCTCTTTCACCTTATTGCCTCTGTAATGTAACTGGAAATGTTCTCCTGGGCACTGTGATCTGAACAGCTCTTTATATTTACTATTACAATCGCCACTATTACAATAGTCACTTGCAGTGACTCCTTGCAAAACTTGAAAATCTCCATGGGATAACAACTTCTCCTGGTTCTTTTCATTCTCAACTAAACTGAGCTAGAATAATCTTTTAAAAAATTCCCAAGACTCAGCAAAAGCACTCTAAACAAGGGCATAGAGGGTGGTAAAGAATTACTTTTTTCACTTGTCTGTAAAACTCTATAATTAAAGGTATTTACTGTGTGGATTAGGATATTCAAAACAGTCTGGCCTTGACCTATCTGAAACATTAAAGAAAAAGGCAAGTTCATTCACAAAAAAGCATACATTGAACCATCATTTCCCCTTCCATAACCTGAGGATTTGGGTTGTTGTGGGAATATGTTTAGAGAGATGAAATAGATTTCAGGAAACTTGAAACATAACTGTAATTTTAGAGTTCATAAAATACTGCAAATGCATATCTTTTGAGTTCAACAAAGACCAAATTTTCCTTTGGTTTCAGAGACATAGAGTACATTGTATGAGCAATAAAAATCTCCAAATAGTCTGTCAGACAAATAATATTTGTCTTAAATTGTGTTCCTTAAGACCTTAAAGGTTACAGCCATAGGAGAAATGAATCCTAGATGGTTGCAACAATGTCCAAAGCAATAACTTCTACTGTGACTATCATCGATTATCCTGGGAATCTGGAGTCCTCTGGCAACACAGGAGGATGGTACTGATCTCAATTTCTTCTCAGATTGAATTGATACCATGATTCTGATCATATTTGCAGAGCTGGGCTATAGATATTTTCACCCTAGAACACACAGACACACAAATTTTTGATCCTCACAATCTTTCACAGTTCTTATCTAACTTCAGCTCCCAACTTCCTGTATGAACGAAACAAGACACAAAATAACGTTGGCTACAGTTGAATAAAGGGTAGATTTTTTTGGACATTTTCTCTCCAGAACAGAGATCTGAAAGTGCCAAAACTGATCTGTAATTCCCTGCCTTATAATCCAGTGTTAGGTACTAAAATACACGACCTTCTAGCATGCTGAATGAATCTGACAATCTTTTTCTATTTTAATCACCACAAAAAAACCACATGGCATAACAAGCAGCTTGTGTATTTTCAGGAATGATTGGGATATGAGACCAGTGAGGCTTTCATTCTCAATTTAAAATGTGTTGCCCTTGATATTCTCAAATTACATTCTTTAGGAGTTCCATGTACCTTCTGTACTTGCTCATGAGTACTGGAAATTTGCCAGATGAATCTAGCTCTTACTCAATTACTTGGCATGAGAGTGATATTTGGGTACTTCCCACCAATATATCAGATGAATAGTACAAATCTTATATTTCAGTTAGAAGGTTAAAAAAGTGAATTTTAATAAAAATGAGTATAAATTATTACTATGATTAATAGATTAATATATTGCAGATGACAGAATGCCACATCTATCTTATATGCCTGATTATAGATACAAAATGAGAATAATTATTTAACCAAATTTGACTTGCCTCCACTACCCTTCCCCATGAATGGTATCTCTTAGAATATCTAATTCCAATTAAAGCAACTTTTATTGTTTCCTTTTTTCCTTTAGCATACAACACTGTAGAGGATATTCCCATTTTTTTCTGACTTTACCTATGATGTGAGTCATATATAATAAAGCTTGCACAATGAATTTCTTGCATATAATAAACAATGATTGTGCAAACTCTATTTTGAACTTTACCTATTCTCTATTCTGGGTAATATTTTGCAAACCCACTTGGGTGGCTGTGTGAAGTTGTCTACATGCTCATATGAATTATTAGCATTAGGAAAGACATTTACCTATTAAAATTACACACCTAAAAAATGGTAATTTTAACCATTTGAATTTAATGTGTTAAAATAGAGGGGGAAACTTTCAAATAAAAGCAGTTATGATATTTGGACAGACTGCTTCTTCTGTATTCAAGTAAACGTAGCTCACTGTGGTTGACAGAATAATGACCACTACCCCTACCCCCTGCTCCCCCACCCACACAGAAAGTCCGTGCCTCAATCCCCCAGATCTGGCAATGTGCTATGATACATGATAAGGGGGAATTAAGGGTGTAGATACAATTAAGGTTGCCAATTAGCTGATCTTAAAATGGGATTATCTAAGTGGATCTTCTAAAATCCAAGGGTCTGAAAAGGTGGAAGAGGGAGACAGAAGAGCCTGTGTTAAACTGATTTAGCATGAGAAAGATTTGATTTGTCATTATTGGTGTGTGATGATGGAAAGCAACTAAATATGAAGGAATACAGGCAGCCTTTAAAAACTGCCAACGCTAAGAACATAGATCATCCCCTAGAACCTCCAGAAGGAAGACATTTGATTTCAGCTTGGTGAGACCCATTTGAAATGCTGCTGCTGCTGTTGCTGCGAAGTCGCTTCAGTCGTGTCCAAAAAACTAATAAACTCATAGGTAAGTTTTTCTAGGAACTGATTATCTTCCTATCTTTCCAAAAGCCTTCCAGTCTTCCATTCATGTACTAGGTTAAAATAAGAAATTTTGACTTCTTGTGCAAAACCTAGTGCTCTTTTGCTTCCAATGCTCTTTTCATTAGTAGCATTTAACACCAACTGAAATGACTGCATTTGTTTGTTTACTGCTGTTGCCATTGATACAATGTTAATTGTAAGAGGACAGGTCTTTCATTTGTTGTGTTCCTCAGGTCAGTGCCTAAAACAATGCCTATCACATTTACAATTCCTATTAATTTACTTTCCTTGCCTCAAGAGTGAACTTGGTGTTCTGTGGATGTGCATATTCAGCATTTCCGTGTACTAACCACCCAGGTATATGTACTCACTGAGTTACTCCCAACAAGCCCCCTGAGTGTGTGCATGCTAAGTCGCCTCAGTCATGTCCAACTCTTTGTGACCCTGTGGACTGTAGCCTGCCAGGCTCCTCTGTCCACGGGATTCCCCAGGCAAGAATACTGGAGAAGGTTGCCATGCCCTCCCTCAGGAGATCTTCCCAAGCCAGGAATTGAACTCGCATCTTTTGTCTCCTGCATTAACAGGTAGGTTCTTTACCATGAGCACCACCTGGGAAGCCCAACAAGTCCCTTAGGGAATTTTTAATGTCTGTACAGCTGGAAATACACATGATCAAGATTTCTTTCTGAAGAAAACAGTGACCATCTGATGAATAAGGATTTTCTACAGCTTATTTTTTCTTATGGAATGTCTCCTATTTTAGTGAGTTGCTATAAACTCCTACCTCCCCTGATCCATTGGTACCTCCTGGGAGATGATCTCTGAGCTTTTGGAATGCTGTATGATAAGAGTGTTTCTGTATGTCTGAGGCATTGGACCATGTTGTACCTATCTGACCACAGAAGTTTAACCCAAATATGTGATTATGGTGAATAAATGATTTTGCTTTAGGTACGTGAAGGTCTGAGTAGATAGAGGGAAGACAGAAGGATGCCGCATGCCTGCATTACTGACCCTAATAAAAACCCTGGTAACCAAGGCTGGGGTGAGATTCCCTGATTGAAAATACTCTTCATGTGTTATCTCACATTCTTGCTGAGAGAATTAAGTGCATCCCCCTGGTTCTCCTTCAGGATGAGAATCTGTGTGTCTGGTGTCTCCCAGACTTCACCCTATGTACCTTTCCCTCTGCTGATTCTACTCTATGGTTGACTCTATAGACTCTGGATTGTCAATAAATAACAGCATAATTTTAAAAAAAATCATACTTACACATATACTGCAAGACACAAACATGTAAGAACATTCTTCAAAGAATTCAGATACAAGAGTCTGCCAAATTAAAAAACAAAAGGAAAACTATTTGGCTAATTCACCAACAGTAATTGCTAAGTCAAAAGAGACTGAAATCATATATTTAACTTATTGAGAGAAAATAAGCATCAGCAGCAAAGACCACACATGCCTCAACTAAAGATCCCACATTCTGCAATGCAGACTGAAGATCCCACATGCTGAAATGAAGATGCAGCACAGCCAAAGAAACAAATATTCTTTTAAAGAATAAGGACTAAAATAAAGATAACTTCAAATTTATGGCAAAAAGATGGGAAACAATGGTTACAGTAACAGACTTAATTTTCTTGGGCTCCAAAATCACTGCAGATAGTGACTGCAGCCATGAAATTAAAAGACACTTGCTCCTTGGAAGAAAAGCTATGACCAACCTAGACAGCATATTAAAAAGCAGAGCCATTACTTTGCCAACAAAGGTTTGTCTAGTCAAAGCTATGGTTTTTCCAATAGCCATGTATGGATGGGAGAGCTGGATCATAAGGAAAGTTGAGTGCTGAAATATGGATACTTTTGAACTGTGGTGTTGGAGAAGACTCCTCAGAGTCCCTTGGACTGCAAGGAGGTCAAACTAATCACTAAAGAAAATCAGTCCTGAATATTCATTGGAAAGATTGATGCTGAAGCTCCAATACTTAGTCCACCTGATGCAAAGAACTGACTCCTTGGAAAAGACCCTGATGCTGGGAAAGACTGAAGGCAGGAGGAGAAGGGGACAACAGAGGATTAGATGGTTAGATGGCATCACCGACTCAATGGAAATAAGATTGAGCAAGCCTTGGGAGTTGGTGATGGACAGGGAAGCCTGGCATGCTACAGTCCATGGGGTCGCAAAGAGTCTGACATGACTGAGTGACTGAACTGAACTTTAAATAGTTAAAAATAGAGTTTCCCATAAATCTGCCCTTCTTAAATAAACTTTTAAAAAATACTCCAGAAGGAGAACTGATAAGAAGACAGGAAAAAAAAATTGGAAATGAAAAAAAAATAGCAAAAAATGAAAATTTAAAATATGTGATCAATACAAACAAATGCAGTGTGCCCATAGGCAGATTTAGTACAAATAGGACTTGACTAAAATCTAGATTTTACTCTACAGGTACCAAAGACATATGTAAACAAATGCAGAAACTGCTCTCTATTGGTAAGATCAAGATGTTCATAACTCTCTATCCCAAGGGTTGTCCTGAACATATGAGAGATTGTAGATGTGATTCCACTTAAAATCTAGAGAAAAGAAAGTGAAAGTGAAGTCACTCAGTCGTGTCCGACTCTTTGCGACCCCATGGACTGTAGCCCACCAGGCTCCTCCCTCCATGGGCTTCTACAAACAAGAGTACAGGCGTGGGTTGCCATTTCCTTCTCCAAAATCTAGAGATGGATACTGTAATTATTCAAATTAGCTATGCTACTTTGTCAGTTTCTAAATGGGAGGGAGATTACACTGAACATTTAAACAACTACCATAAATAATTTCTGAACAAGTTCTGAGGTGAAAGAAAGGTGCTCTCATTCTCAGAACTAGCAAATCTTAAAATGGAATAATAAACTGAAAATTCTCAGTATTTTAACCTCAGGTGGTGCAAAACAGCGATCTAACAAATGGGTTAGGGAGAAAGAAAAGGGAAATAACACCACTGATAGAGTCAACAGAAATTTTTACCTTTCATCAAAAATTCAAATCAGCATTTAAGCACTGGGATGACCCAGAGGGATGGAACGGAGGTGGGAGGGGGGTTCAGGATGGGGAACATGTGTACACCCGTGGCGGATTCATGTTGATATATGGAAAAACCAATACAATACTGTAAAGTAATTAGCCTCCAATTAAAACAAATAAATTTAAATTTTAAAAAATTAATAAATAAAAAGCTAAATCTTCCATTTTCACCATTTTTGGTTTAATACATATTTTGCATTTAAAACAAAATTACTATCCTCCTGTGGAAATGAGTGTAAAATACAGTTCATAAATAGCCTTTTGGATGTTCTTATAGTCATGACAAAACAGACATACTGAGGCATCTACTGTTGCTACTCGGGTAGCATTTCATGGTAAGCTCATAAATTAGGAGGGATATTTCCAAACAGGAAACCAGAGCATTGAACAGAAGCATCAGAAAGCATTAAGCAGTATCAGGCCCATTGCTTGAATTATTTACAGTGAGGAGGTGGCTGTGTGTGTTTTCAACTGACTGAAATTAGAGATAAAGATGACTGCTTAACTCTTATTTTATATTGTATACCATACACTATGTGGTTGGGAATTTAAGAAGCTTAAAATTAATGTGTTGAGGAAGAGGGAAGGACACAACATTTTAATACCTAGCATACTGCAGAAACCTGAAATGTGTTAAAATTACACATTATTCTTACCATCTGTTCTGTTTACATAATATCAAATGGCATATCATTTTTTTTCATATTTGAAAATGCTCCCTCCCCCACAGTGAGTTCTTAAAGGCAAACAGAAAGAAAGGAGGTTTTTTCCCTTTAATTTTAGTGAAACTGTAACTCCGATTGGATTGTTATCGCTTTACATGTGAAAATATTTACTGCATCTTTCTTTATAATAGGAAAAAAACCAAAAGCTGAAAAAAATGGCAAATGACTTAAGAGTCCATCAGATGGATGTAATGTATCAATACAATGACAGTATGTGCATTCTTTAAGAAGGGTGAAACAATTCTGTACATTTTGATTTGCAATGAATAAGTCATAAGTGAACAGAGAATTAGCAAAAGAAATCATATAGGTATTTCCAAACCTGAGTTTATACACTCTCAAACATAAAAACTCAGGTTTGAAAAATACACATATATTTCTTGCTTTTCCTAGTATCCATTCACTATCTCTTTACAACAGTATCGTAAATTTTATCAATGAGTAGCTTAAGTCCTTACAAGGGACAATGAATAGCTTCAGCTCAGTTCAGTTCAGTCGCTCAGTTGTGTCCGACTCTTTGCGACCCCATGAATCCCAGCACGCCAGGCCTCTCTGTCCATTACCAACTCCTGGAGTTCACTCAAACTCATATCCATCGAGTCAGCGATGCCATCCAGCCATCTCATCCTCTGCCATCCCCTTTTCCTCCTGCCCCCAATCCCTCCCAGCATCAGAGACTTTTCCACTGAGTCAATTCTTCGCATGAGGTGGCCAAAGTATTGGAGTTTCAGCTTCAGCATCATTCCCTCCAAAGAAATCCCAGGGCTTTTCTCCTTCAGAATGGACTGGTTGGATCTTGCAGTCCAAGGGACTCTCAAGAGTCTTCTCCAACACCACAGTTCAAAAGCATCAATTCTTTGGCACTCAGCTTTCTTCACAGTCCAACTCTCACATCCATACATGACTACTGGAAAAACCATAGCCTTGACTAGACGGACCTTTGTTGGCAAAGTAAGTCCTTGCATATATCTTAGACTCCTTTCCTACTGTGATTCAAGACTTAATACAAAATCCATGAGGAAGATTCAATATCAGGATTTTTGCTGGGACTATTAGGAAGTTGGCTTTCTAATTTTGACCAGATATATGCTTGACTATGAGTGTATGTAGCTCCTGGAGCTGTAGTCACCACTTCATTCTCAAGAAGTGAAAGCCCACAAAGAATGGGACCAATCAGAGGAGCTAAGAAATACAGAAAGAAATCAGTCTTGGATGATTCACTTGAGCCATGGACAAAGCCTCCTCTGAAGCCAGTTTGTGTTCCCCACTTTGCTCCTGGCACACCCTGTTCACAGGGTGTATGGCCATGGAGGACAGAATGAAGCAGAGAAAAAACTAGAGATCATGTCAAGAAAATTAGAGATACCATGGGAACATTTCATGCAAAAATGGGCACAATTAAGGACAAAAATTGTATCGACCTAATTGAAGCAAAAGATATTAAGAAGAGGTGGCAAGAATACACAGAATAATTATATTAAAATGATCTTAATGACCCAGATAACCATGATAGTGTGGTCACTCACCTAGAGCCAGACATCCTGGAATGTGAAGACAAGTGGGCCTTAGAAAGCATCACTGCAAACAAAGCTAGTAGAGGTGATGGAATTCCAGGGGAGCTATTTCAAATCCTGAAAGATGATGCTGTGAAAGTGCTGCACTCAATATGCCAGCAAATTTGGAAAACTCAGCAGTGGCCATAGGACTGGAAAAGGTCAGTTTTCATTCTAATCCTAAAGAAAGGCAATGCCAAAGAATGCAAAAACTACCGCACAATTGCCCTCATCTCACATGCTAGTAAAGTAATGCTCAAAATTCTCCAAGCCAGGCTTCAGCAGTACAGGAACCGTGAACTTCCAGATGTTCAGCTGGCTTTAGAAAAGGCAGAGGAACCAGAGATCAAATTGCCAACATCTGCTGGATCATGGAAAAAGCAAGAGAGTTCCAGAAAAACATCTATTTCTGCTTTATTGACTATGCCAAAGCCTTTGACTGTGTGGATCACAATAAACTGTGGAAAATTCTGAAAGAGATGGGAATAGCAGACCATCTGACCTGCCTCTTGAGAAACCTATATGCAGGTCAGGAAGCAACAGTTAGAACTGGACATGGAACAACAGACTGGTTCCAAATAGGAAAAGGAGTACATCAAGGCTGTATATTGTCATCCTGCTTATTTAACTTATATGCAGAGTACATCATGAGGCATGCTGAGCTGGAAGAAGCACAAGCTGGAATCAAGATTCCCAGCAGAAATATCAATAACCTCAGATATGCAGATGACACCACCTTTATGGCAGAAAGTGAAGAGGAACTAAAGAGCCTCTTGATGAGAGTGAAAGAGGAGAATGAAAAAGTTGGCTTAAAGCTCAACATTCAGAAAATGAAGATCATGGCATCTGGTCCCATCACTTCGTGGCAAATAGATGGGGAAACAGTGGAAACAGTGTCAGACTTTATTTTTTGGGGGCTCCAAGTCACTGCAGATGGTGATTGCAACCATGAAATTAAAAGACGCTTACTTCCTTAGAAGGAAATTTATGACCAACCTAGATAGCATACTCAAAAGCAGAGACATTACTTTGCCAACAAAGGTCCATCTAGTCAAGGCTATGGTTTTTCCTGTGGTCATGTATGGATGTGAGAGTTGGACTGTGAAGAAAGCTGAGCACCGAAGAATTGATGCTTTTGAACTGTGGTTTTGGAGAAGACTCTTGCGAATCCCTTGGACTGCAAGGAGATCCAACCAGTCCATCTTAAAGGAGACCAGTCTTGGGTGTTCATTGGAAGGACTGATGCTGAGGTTGAAACTCCAATACTTTGGCCACCTTATGCAAAGAGTTGACTCATTGGAAAAGACTCTGATGCTGGGAAGGATTGGGGGCAGGAGAATGGGATGACCAAGGATGAGATGGCTGGATGGCATCACTGACTCAATGCACATGAATTTGGGTCAACTCCAGGAGTTGGTGATGGACAGGGAGGCCTGCTGTGCTGCAGTTCATGGGGTCGCAGAGTCGGACACGACTGAGCGACTGAACTGAACTGATTTTCTTTCCTACTGTTGCTGCTGCTGCTGCTAGGTCGCTTCAGTCCTGTCTGACTCTGTGGCACCCCATAGACAGCAGCCCACCAGGCTCCGCCATCCCTGGGATTCTCCAAGCAAGAACACTGGAGTGGGTTTCCATTTCCTTCCCCAATGCATGAAAGTAAAAGGTGAAAGTGACTAGGCTAATCCTTTTTGGCTTTTTGCTGGAGAGAACAGGCATTTATTGTCTTTTTGGGTCGCTGTCTTTCCAGCACTCCAATCTGTGATGTTGGACCATAAGGGAACTAAGAGAACGGCAGCTCCTTTCCCTGGAGTCTCCTAGTCAGTGTACCTTCTTTCCTCCTTTCAGAGTCTTCTTACATTGTTATATACATGTAATGTTTAGGCTCTTTAGCTATATTTATCAGGAGGACAGGTAAAAATTGCCTCTATATCTTGAAGTGGAAGTCCCCACTTCTTGTGGTTTTTACTTCATCTAAATTTGCTGGGGCTGTCTATATTGCCCAGTGTGTTGTATAAAGTCTTCATGATTTTTCCATGGGTGTATGGTAAGTTGCTTCAGTCATGTCTGACTCTGTGAGATCCTATGGATTGTAGCCCACCAGGCTTCTCTGTCCATGGGCTTTCCCAGGCAAGAATACTGGAGTGGGTCACCATGCCCTCCTCCAAGGGATCTTTCCAACTCAGGGTTCAAATCTGCATCTCTTACATCTCCTAAACTGGCAGGTGGGTTCTTCACCACAAGAACCACCCGGGAAGTCCATAACTTAAGTGGAATGTGTATTCTTTTATTGTTAGCCGGACTCCATTCATATCAATGAAGCCAAATTCACTTGTAGTTTTGATTAGATCTATAGTCTTACAAAACGTTATCTAATGATGTGACACACAGACTCTTTCAATCAAAGACAGGGTTTCTAACAACCTAAATGAACCTCAAAAATAAATGGATAAAGATGATATGGTGCCATATATACTGCGGAACATTACTCAGCCATAAAAAGAATGAAATAATGCTGTTAGCAACAACATGGATGGACCTAGAAAGCATCATACAAAGTTAGACAGAGAAAAATATATATTACTTATTTGTGGACTCTAAAAACAATGAACTTGTTTACAAAACAGAAACAGACAAGACATAGAAAACAATCCTATGGTTAGCTAAAGGGGAAAGGCAGGGGTGGGAAGGGATAAATTAGAAGTCTGGGATTAACAGATACCTGCTACTACATAAAATATATATATATATATATATATATATATATATATGTATGTGTATATATATATATATAATAGTTAAACTAGGACCTACTATATAGCACAGGAAGCTATATTCAATATCTTATAATAACTTATAATGGAAAACAATCTGAAAAATAATATATATATACATTATGTAAAAATTATATATATACATGCACATGTATGCATAATTGAACCACTTCGCTGTATACCTGAAACTAACATAACACTGAAAATCAACCATACTTAAAAAATTTTTTTAAAAAAAAGCACGGTTTCTAAGAATTTTGAGCATGTTGTTCCTTAAGAATGGATTATGGTAAAGAAGTTTTTATCCAGAAGACATGTGGACATGCCTTTTGTCTACTGCAATGAACCCCATTAATCATCATAGGAGATGCATAAAAAAACCTTTAAGAGAATCATATAAGCAGTGTCACAGATATTCCAGTTCAGAGAAAAGGGGACAAAAATATTACCAAAAAAAGGAAAAAACCTGTGGAACTCCAAATTTTACAAGCCAGAAATAGGTTGAGGAATCTACTTAACTGAAATCCTGTGCTGCCTTTCATGGCCAAGGAAGGGTGATTCAAAGTTAAATAGGACGGCAGGTGACAGGGCAAATCTTTGAGAGAATGACACAGCATAAACTGATGAGAATCAAATGGGCCCAAGACGGCAGAAAAGTCAACTTCAACTAGACCTTGATCCTCAGTATGAGCTCACTGTAACATGCCAACAATATAAATGACACATCCATAAGCACCATGACAGTTCCAAGGCTGACCATCAAAGACCAAAAAGTGGAGTGGTCCAGTTCTTAGAAATCTCCACTCCTTCCCCAAAATGGTTGGAATAATCCTCCCAATTATTAGCCCGTGAAATTACTCAGCCCGTAAAAGCTAACAAGACCACATTTCCAAGTTGCACTCACCTTCTGAGATAGCCCATATTCTGTGGAGTGTGTTTCTCTCTAAAGTAAACCCACTGTTTACCTATCACTTTGTCTCTCTGAATTCTTTCTGCATTGAGACATCAAGAGCCTGAGCTTCATCAGGTCATGAAGCTAGATCTGTGATCTCATTTGAAAGACCATGTGTTTTGGCTGGGTTTGAGCCCCAGCCATGTGGGTTAGAATTTCAAACTGGATTTTTGCTTGACAGGAATCCCAGCCATATGGATCCAAGTCCCAAGCAGGGTTTCAGCCAAGCTTGAATCCCAGCCTTGTGGGTTCAAATCTCAATCTGAAAAAAAATGGTTTCAAGACAGCAAAGTGTAATCTACCAAGAAGCACCAAAAACTCTGAGAGTGGAGTAAAGGCTTTGGAGAATCATTTCCAGCAAGCAATCAGGATTTCTTGAATTTACCTTTTTTTTTTTTTTAGAATTGCTATGAATCTGTGATTCTTTTGTGCTTCTTATTTTCTCTTTCCTGGGACAGGAATGTCTTTAGTGATCATCCTCTGCCTTAGGCATCCGTGTATGCTGGGAATGGAGGAGCAGCTATTTCTTTACTACACAGGCCTGCAAGTTCAAAGGAACTTAACCCTAGGTATAGCAAGTAAAAAATTGCATGCAAGAAAACTCAGCTATGCCTAGACTTGATTTAGAGGAGCTAACATTTAGTTCAGTTCAGTCACTCAGTCGTGTCCGACTCTTTGTGACCCCAAGAATCGCAGCACGCCAGGCCGCCCTGTCCATCACCAACTTCCGGAGTTCACTCAGATTCACGTCAATTGAGTCAGTGATGCCATCCAGCGATCGCATCCTCTGTCGTCCCCTTCTTCTCCTGCCCCCAATCCCTCACACCATCAAAGTCTTTTCCAATGAGTCAACGCTTCGCATGAGGTGGCTAAAGCACTGGAGTTTCAGCTTCAGCATCATTCCTTCCAAAGAAATCCCAGGGTTGATCTCTTTCAGAATGGACTGGTTGGATATCCTTGCAGTCCAAGGGACTCTGAAGAGTCTTCTCCAACACCACAGTTCAAAAGCATCAATTCTTCGGTGCTCAGCTTTCTTCACAGTTCAACTCTCACATACATACATGACTACTGGAAAACGATAGCCTTGACTAGACGGACCTTATTCGGCCAAGTAATGTCTCTGCTTTTGAATATGCTATCTAGGTTGGTCATAAATTTTCTTCCAAGGAGTAAGTATCTTTTAATTTCATGGCTGCAGTCACCATCTATTTTCCATGAAGTGATGGGATCGGATGCCATGATCTTCATTTTCTGAATGTTGAACTTTAAGCCAAATTTCTCACTCTCCACTTTCACTTTCATCAAGAGGCTTTTTAGTTCCTCTTCACTTTCTGCCAATAAGGTGGTGTCATCCATATATCTGAGGTTATTGATATTTCTCCTGGCAATCTTAATTCAAGCTTGTGTTTCTTCCAGTCCAGTGTTTCTCATGATGTACTCTGCATATAAGTTAAATAAGCAGGGTGACAATACACAGCCTTGACGTACTCCTTTTCCTGTTTGGAACCAGTCTGTTCTTCCATGTCCAGTTCTAACTGTTGCTTCCTGGCCTGCATACAGATTTCTCAAGAGGCAGTTCAGGTGGTCTGGTATTTCCATCTCTTTCAGAATTTTCCACAGTTTAGTGTGATCCATAGAGTCAAAGGCTTTGGCATAGTCAATAAAGCAGAAATAGATGGTTTTCTGGAACTCTCTTGCTTTTCCACGATCCAGCGGATGTTGGCAATTTGATCTCTGGTTCCTCTGCCTTTTCTAAAACCAGCTTGAACATCTGGAAGTTCATGGTTCACGTATTGCTGAAGCCTGGCTTGGAGAATTTTGAGCATTACTTTACTAGCATGTGAGATGCGTGCAATTGTGTGGTAGTTTGAGCAGTCTTTGGCATTGCCTTTCTTTGGGATTGGAATGAAAATTGAACTTTTCCAGTCCTGTGGCCACTGCTGAGTTTTCTAAATTTGCTGGCATATTGAGTGCAGCACTTTCACAGCATCATCTTTCAGGATTTGAAACAGCTCCACTGGAATTCCATCACCTCCACTAGCTTTGTTTGTAGTGATGCTTTCTAAGGCCCACTTGTCTTCACATTCCAGGATGTCTGGCTCTAGATAAGTGATCACACCATCATGATTATCCAGGTCGTGAAGATCTTTTTTGTACAGGTCTTCTGTGTATTCTTGCCATCTCTTCTTAATATCTTCTGCTTCTGTTAGGTCCATACAATATCTGCCCTTTATCAAGCCCATCTTTGTATGAAATGTTGCCTAGGTATCTCTAATTTTCTTAAAGAGATCTCTAGTCTTTCCCATTCTGTTCTTTTCCTCTATTTCTTTGCATTGATCACTGAAGAAGGCTTTCTTATCTCTTCTTGCTATTCTTTGGAACTCTGCATTCAGATGCTTTTATCTTTCCTTTTCTCCTTTGGTTTTCATTTCTCTTCTCTTCACAGCTATTTGTTGGGGATGGTCTTGATCCCTGTCCCCTGTACAATGTCATGACCTCATTCCGTAGTTCATCAGGCACTCTATCTATCAGATCTAGGCCCTGAAATCTATTTCTCACTTCCACTGTATAATCATAAGGGATTTGATTTAGGTCATACCTGAATGGTCGAGCGGTTTTCCCTATTTTCTTCAATTTAAATCTGAATTTGGTAATAAGGAGTTCATGATCTGAGCCACAGTCAGCTCCTTGTCTTGTTTTTCTTGACTGTATAGAGCTTCTCCATCTTTGGCTGCAAACAATATAATCAATCTGATTTCGGTGTTGCCCATCTGGTGATGTCCATGTGTAGTGTCTTCTGTTGTTTTGTTGGAAGAGGGTGTTTGCTATGACCAGTGCATTTTTTGGCAAAACTCTATTAGTCTTTGCCCTGCTTCATTCCACATTCCAAGGCCAAGTTTGCCTGTTACTCCAGGTGTTTCTTGACTTCCTACTTTTGCATTCCAGTCCCCTATAATGAAAAGGTCATCTTTCTTGGGTGTTCTAAAAGGTCTTGTAGGTCTTCATAGAACTGTTCAACTTCAGCTTCTTCAGCGTTACTGGTTGGGGCATAGACCTGGATTACTGTGATATTGAATGGTTTGCGTTGGAGACGAACAGAGATCATTCTGTCGTTTTTGAGATTGCATCCAAGTATTGCATTTCGGACTCTTTTTTTGACCATGATGACTACTCCATTTCTTCTGAGGGATTCCTGCCTGCAGTAGTAGATATAATGGTCATCTGAGTTAAATTCACCCATTCCAGTCCATTTTAGTTCGCTGATTACTAGAATGTCAACGTTCACTCTTGTCATCTCTTGTTTGACCACTTCCAATTTGCCTTGATTCATGGACCTGACTTTCCAGGTTCCTATGCAGTATTGCTCTTTACAGTATCAGACCTTGCTTCTATCACCAGTCATATCCACAACTGGGTATTGTTTTTGCTTTGGCTCCATCCCTTCATTATTTCTGGAGTTATTTCTCCACTGATCTCCAGTAGCATATTGGGCACCTACCGACCTGGGGAGTTCCTTTTTCAGTATCCTATCATTTTGCCTTTTCATACTGTTCATGGGGTTCTCAAGGCAAGAATACTGAAGTGGTTTGCCATTCCCTTCTCCAGTGGACCACATTCTGTCAGACCTCTCCACTATGACCCACCTGTCTTGGGTGGCCCCATGGAGCTAACACTAGAGGTCATCTAATGCTGAGATAGAATGAGATAGCCTTCCCTGATTGCACACTTGGTAAAGAATCTGCCTGCAATGCAGGAGACCCCGGTTTAATCTCTGGGTCGCGAAGATTATCTAGAGAAGGGATAGGCTACCTACTCCAGTATTCCTGTACTTCCTTCATGGCTCAGCCTGCAATGTGGGAATACTGGGTTCAATCCCTGGGTTGGGAGGATTCCCTGGAGAAGGGAAAGGCTACCCACTCCAGTATTCTGTCCTAGAGAATTCCGTATAGTCCATAGGGTCACAAAGAGTTGGACACGACTGAGTGACTTAGAGATAGAGAAAGAGAGGAAGAATAGGAGGGTGTGAACATATTTTGCAAGTGGTAGGGTGGGGAAAGGAGTTGAACCATTTGAGCTGGAGGGTAAACTCTCATAACCAACATGCCAGATAATTACCAAACTGGTCTATTTCTCTCCTTCCACTCTCTATCCACTCTCCCTTCCCTTGACTCTCTCCTTTTTCCTCTCTCCTCCCTCAGATCCCATTCTATGGAAGAAGCTTTGTTATGAGCAACCTTCCTAAGAGCCCCATAAGGTAAGCAAATGAAGCCTCGGGCCAATGACTAGTAAGTGAGTTTGAAAGAGGCTCTTTCAGATCCTTCAGAGAGGCTGCAGCCTCAGTTAACAGCTCAACTGTAGGCTCATGAGAGAAGCTGAACTAGAATGACTCGGCTAACCTGGCCCTAGATTCCCAAATCTAAGAAACTGTGAAATAAAAAAATTTTGTTGTTTGCACCAGCCAAATTTTAGGTAATGTGTTACACAGCAATAAGTAGATAATACTCCAAACTTTCTCAATTTACATTACCAGAATAGTTTGCAAAGGAGGCATGAATTTTATCCACATATTTATTTCAATGATATTAGTCTTATAAATGCATTAAAAATGTGAATTGGTCTCACCAACTGTTACTACATCTATAAGTATGGTTGCTTCCTGAGCAAAAGGCAAGTTTTTCCTCATGTGGTGGCATGATTCTTTGGGTAGGACATGTGATTACAGCAAAAGTCTCGATAGTGTTATAATTTATGTGCCAAACTTTCCTGTGCTTCTCACTGGCCTTTGAGGGAATTGGTGACTGACTAGAGAGAGGAGATGTTCTCTCAATTCACTGTTGCCATGTGACATGGAGCATGGGTTTTGTCTTACTATCTTATACTGCTGCACATTAACTCAACTGTCATGCTAAGCTCAGTAGAAATCAGGTACCCTTATATGCAGTCACTTGTTTGCTTTTGTTGACAAGTAATAATTTGGGTTTTTGTAAGACGACCCATTCAAAGCAGCCCTCATAGGATAACAAGGTGATTTAAATGGAGTTTGTTTGAAACAAATCCTTGGTTTCTAATCAGTATGCAGTTTGGTATAATATGGTTTACAACATTTCTTACTTTTATACTCTATCACTTTTTTCTTCATTGTTTGCAATCATAACAAGTACTACAGCATATTGTAGAGTTTATAAATAATTCTGGTATCTTTATAGGGTTTAAGGAAAAGGTGTTCCCCCCACTACTTTTGCTTTAAAAAAGTAGAGATTGTTACTGTTATGCCTCATGCACTTTGATTAAAAGTTTAAAGCCTAAAATATCTTTCTGGCAGATATTTCAACAAACTCTTTTAATGTTCAGCTTGGCAGCATATGTTTTATGGACACACACTGCCCTCTCTAAAGATGTGATTATGTGTCTAGGGACAGAGGAATAGAAGCCCTCTCTGTAAGGCATATACACCGAGAAAATCTCTCATTAATTGAGCATTCTACCACCTGTTTAAGAAAGAAAATGGACTGTCAAATATTCAATGTTTTTTTGTTCCTATTTATGCTTTTTGTCCTTGTACCTTTAATAGAAATATTTCATCTTCTGCTTTGTGTCTTTCTCCAAATCTGTCTTTTGTGCCATTTATATTCAGAATAGATATGAAATGAACTTATAAATCACTTAATATTCGTTTGCTGGGTATCTTTCTGAGATGTTATGTATTACCTTATCATACACTAAAAGGCTTCTACAATCACAGAGAAAGAAGTACCTGTTCTGCTGAGATTTCAGAAAGCAACAAAGGCAGTTCCTCTAGATATCAGAAACATAAAACAAGGTACTTGATTATATTTACATATGTAATTATATAACTATTACAATACCTTTACATTTTATTATTACCTAAAAAACTTTATACCACCAAGATGAACATCTCTCTCTATTTCTTCTTGACTCCTGAGCTCTCTCGGGAAATATAGCTGTCTCTATTTCTACTGCATATAGTGTTCAATACAGAAACTTGTCAGGTGGATGTCAAAAAGCTTAGAGCATTCTGAGATGGTACAGATTTGCTCTTCCATTCAAAGTAATACTGTAAAATGACAGAAGCAGAGGGAGATAAGGCTCCTCCTGGTCAAAGTAGATTTCAAGGTAATGTTGACAGTTTTCATTCCATACTTTTCCACGTCTGATTCTCTTCTAGATATTTCCCAAATCAGATAGAAATGACCATGAAAAAGCACATATTAATAATCAAACTATACCATGCTTCTAAGTCACTTTAGTCATGTCTGACTCTTTGTGACTCCATTGACTGTGGCCCATCAGGATCCTCCATCCATGGGATTTTCCAGGCAAGAGTACTGGAGTGGGGTGCCGTTGCCTTCTGCAAACTATACCATAAGGAATTATAAATAAGTCCATAAATCTGTTCCAAATCTATTCTTTATGTTCTGAATATAATCTAATAGTACATTTAATGTACTGTACATGTTTAAAAATCCCATAGTAATGTTAATAAAAGGAAAAGAATTTTATATATGCTTGCTCTCACGTCTTATCAAATTATCTATAGTAAAAGATCAGTGATGTTTAGTTTATTTTTAATTTTCAATTCACTGTATATGTATTTTTGTGAGAATATAATTTTAAAACAATTAATTGTAACACAAAATACATGGAAAATGCAGAAAATACAAAATTTTAGATCAGGCAGATGTCAAGGTATCCAATTTAAACTTTCTAAACACTGTCTCTCAATTTCTGTAAGTTGCAACGTCTTGCATTGGTGGAGTGGCACTGGTACACAGGAGACACATTGAACAGTGGGGCTATAACTGATCTAAAAGGATGACTCAAGGCAGTCCTAGGGCAGGTGATAAGGTACAGACAGTACCTATCTCTTTTCCAAGATCTACTTTTGCCATGGATTATTCTATGTAAAGAAAAGTTACTTCTACTTAGTTTTTATTTCAGATAAATGCCTTCCATTATTCATTTGAAATAAATGTTTAATGATAAGCTACATTTTTTTTTAATGGGAAGAGCAGAGTAAAAAGACCCTGAGGTCACCTCCTCTCACAAGTACACCAAAATCATAACTGTCTGCAGAACAACCATTAATGCAAAGGACTGAAACCTAACACAAAAGAGTAACTAAAAAGTCTCTTGATGAAAGTGAAAGAGGAGAATGAAAAAGTTGGCTTAAAACTCAACATTCAGAAAACGAAGATCATGGCATCTGGTCCCATCACTTCACGGGAAATAGATGGGGAAACAGTGGAAACAGTGTCAGACTTTATTTTGGGGGGCTCCAAAACCACTGCAGATGGTGACTGCAGCCATGAAATTAAAAGATGCTTACTCTTTGGAAGAAAAGTTATGACCAACCTAGATAGCATATTGAAAAGCACAGACATTACTTTGCCAACAAAGGTCCATCTAGTCAAGGCTATGAACTGTGGTGTTGGAGAAGACTCTTGAGAGTCCCTTGGACTGCAAGGAGATCCAACCTGTCTATTCTGAAGGAGATCAGCCCTGGGATTTCTTTTGGAGGGAATGATGCTAAAGCTGAAACTCCAGTACTTTGGCCACCTCATGCGAAGAGTTGACTCATTGGAAAAGACTCTGATGCTGGGAGGGATTGGGGGCAGGAGGGGAAGGGGACAACAGAGGATGAGATGGCTGGATGGCATCTCTGACTCAATGGACATGAGTCTGAGTGAACTCTGGGAGTTGGTGATGGACAGGGAGGCCTGGCATGCTGTGATTCTTGGGGTCGCAAAGAGTCAGTTATACATATACATATATACATATATATGTTTGTGTGTGTATACATGTATGTATGTATGTGTATATATATAATATTTTGTATAGCAGACTGCATATTTTAGTCTGCTATTATAGTCTGCTGTATCGTCTGCTATTCAAAAACTTAAAGGTAACAACAAATCTAAAATCTATAATGGTTTGGTGGTTTAGTCACTAAGTCGTGTCCGACTCTTGTGACCCCATGGACTATAGGCTGCCAGGCTCCTCTGTCCATGGGATTCTCCAGGCACGAATACTGGAGTGGGTTGCCATTTCCTTCTCCAGAGGATCTTCCCAACCTAGGTATTGAACCCAGGTCTCCTGCACTGCAGGCAGATTCTTTACCAACTGAGCTATGAGGGAAGCCCTATAATAGATACATACAAAAAAGAATCCACATAACACTAAAAAGTCATAAAATAAGAGAACATAAGAAAAAAATCTTTCAAAACAATTAACAAAATGGCAATTAAATATATATATACCAATAATTACCTTAAATTGAAACATACTAAATTCTCCAAACAAAAGACACAGACTTTCAGAATGTATTAAAAAAGAAAAAAAAAAGAACAAGACCCAAATATATGCTGCCTACAAGGAACTCACTATAGATCTAAAGACACATACAGTCTTTAGAAAGTGTCGTTGAAAGTGAGAGGATGGAAAAAGGTATTCCGAACATATGAAAAAAAAAATGCTGGAGCAGCAATACTTATATGGGACAAAATAGCCTTTAAAATAAAGACTATTACAAAAGAAAAAGGACACTACATACGATCAATGGACTCAATCCAAGAAAAAGATATAACAATTGTAAATATATACGCACCCAATACAGGAGCTCCTCAATATATAAGGCAAACATTAACAGACATAAAAGGAGAAACTTACAAAAACACAGTAATAATAGGGACTTTAACAGCCCATTCACCTCAATGGACAGACTGAGTGACTAAGCATGCACATAGAGTACTTCATCCAAAAGTAACAGAAAACACATTCTTTTCAAATGCACATGGAACAGTCTCCAAGACACATTATGTGCTAGGCCACAAAGCAAGCCTCAGGAAATTTAAGGAAAGCGATGTCAAATCAAACCCCTTTTCTGACAATAATGCTATGAAATCAGCAATCAAATACAAGGAAAACTGCAAAAAGCACAAACACGTGGAGACTAAACAATATGCTACTGAACAACAAGTGGATCACTGGAGGAAATAGAAAATAACCACAGACAAATGAAAACGAAGACATGACAATCCAAAACCTACGGGATGCAGGAAAAGCAGCTCTACATGCGAATTTCATAATGATACATGATTACTTCAGGAAACAAGAAAAATCTCAAACAACAAACCTAAATTTATACCCAAAGCGAAACTAGGGAAAGAAGAGCAAAGCCCAAAATTAGTAGAAGGAAAGAAATCATAAACATCTGAGTAGAAATAGATGAATTAGAGGCTAAAAAAAAAAAAATAGAAAAGATCAATGAATCTAAAAGCTGGTTCATTGAGAAGATAAAGCTAAAATGATATACCATTAGCAAGACTCATCAACCAAACAAGGGAAAGGGCCCAAACCGATAAAATCAAAAATGAAAAAGAAGACAAAATCAAAACCATGTAAATATAAAGAATCATAAAAGACTACCGTGAACAACCACAATGCCAATAAAATGCACAACCTAGAGGAAATTCTAAGAAAGAGCCAATCTCCCAAAGCTAAACAAAGAAGAAATAAACTATGAACAGAACAATTATCAATACTAAAATTGAATTGATAATTTAAAAACTTCCAACAAAAAGAATTTCAGAACCAGATGACTTCAAGATGAATCCTGCCAAATCTTTACATTAGAGTTAATGTGTACCTTTCTGAAACTACTACAAAAAAACCACAGTGGAAGAAATACTTAAAAATCATTCTATAGGCCAGCATCACCCTGACACCAAAAGCAGACAAAGATATATTTAGAACACACATAAAAAACTTACAGACCAGTATCGATGATGGCAGATGCAAAAGTTATCAAAAATACTAGCAAACTGAATCCAACAATCATTAGAAAGATCAACACCAAGACCAACTGAGATTTATTTCAGGAAGGCAAGGATATTTCAGTATCTGCAAATCAATCAGCTGAAACATCACATTAACAAACTAAAGAATAAAAACTGCATGATAATCTCAATAGATGCAGAAGAAGCTTCTATTAAAACTTAACATCTATTTATGATTTAAAAAAAAAAAAAGAATCTCCAGAAAACGGACAGAGAGGGAACATACCTTAACATGATAAAGGCCATATGACAAACTAACAAGCAACATCATACCAACAGCAAACCCTCTCAGGTCAGGAACAAAGCAAGCATGCCCATGCTCGCCACTTTTACTGTACACAGTTTTAGAGGTCCTGGTCACAGAAATCAGTGGAGAAAAAGAAACAAAAGGAAGCCACACTGGAAAAGAAGTAAAAACGTCACTGTTTACAGGTAAAATGATACTATACAAAGAAAATCCTAAAGATGCTACAAGAAAACTACTGGAACACATAAATAATTAAGGTAAAGTTACAGGATACAAAATTAATATTGCTGTATTTATTTACATTAACAATGAAAACCCAGAAAGATAATTTAAAAAAAGGTCTGATTCACAAGCACATCAAAAGGAATAAAATACCTAGGAATAAACCTACTTAATGAGGCAAAACACCTGTACTTTGAAAACTATAAGATGCTGATGAAAGAAATAGAAGATGACACAGATATAAAAATATAACATGTTCTTAGATTGGAAAAATCAACATTATTAAAAATGTCCATACTACCCCAGGCAATTACAGATTCAATATAATCTCTAAGACATTACCAATGGCATTTTTCACAGAACTATAACAAAAAAATTTAAAACTTGTAAGAAAACACAGGAAACACCAAATACTCTTCTTGAGAAAGAACAGAGCTGAAGGAATAATGCTCCTTGACTTCAGACTATACTACAAAGCTACAATCATTCATACAGTATAGTACTGGCATAAACAGAGATATATAGATCAGTGAAATAGGATAGAAAGACAGGAAATAAACTCAAGCACATACGATCAATCAATCTATGAAAAAGGAGGCAAGAATATACAATTGACAGTCTCTTCAGTAAGTGGTGCTAGGAAAACAACCACAAAAGGACAGCTACAAGCAAAAGAGTGAAATTAGGACATTATTTAACACGGTATGAAAAAAATAACTCAAAATGTGCCGGGGTCCAGCCCCCGCAGGATCTAGGGGAACCTGAAGGAAAACCGGCATCGGTGATTGATTTAGAGAGAGATAAGGAAAGAATATTGTAGATAAGAAAATAGAGGAGAGAAAGAGGCTGATATTTTCTGGTTTACATAGAGGACCAATAAAACTCTGAGGCAAGAAGTTTGCCCTGTTCACTGAGGCCACAGTGTCCTCTCGGTCTCCCGAGGGAGTGAAGACGCAGAACGTCTTCCCATTCAGGTCTTAGAAACCCAGGCAGATAAGTGAACGCAGGGAGCCTCTGTGCTCCAAGGGATCAGCCTGAAAAAGAAAGTACGAGATTAAAAAAAAGAGAAAAAAGAAAAACACGGGGTGACCAAGCTTCTTCAAGCGAGGCCCCTTGTTTTTATTTTTTAAAGGGTCTTTTATAACTTTACTTGTACATAGAGGGAAATGAAAGATGCAAAGTCATACAGAGTCCTCAGCCCAAACATTATATCTGTTTTGTCTTTATTGAAACCAGGATTTTTCTGCAAACCTTTCTCATAAACAATATTGTGTACATTATCTTCTGGCCTTGGAGGCCTGTGAACATTTTATGACCCTCTTTTGATAAAGACTTCTCAACCAGAAAACTTGTTTATATAAGAAATGTTTTTTCTTATATTTTTAATCTATGTCAGCCTCAAAAAGTATTAAAGAGTTACATTCTCAGAAGTAAAGGTGCAGTGAGTTACAAGAAAGAACCAATTAGCTCAAAAGTCTGATGTGGTTAATTTCAAGGCTACACTTGTTTTTCTTACTTTCTGACTACGTTAACTAATGCACTCCCAGGTGCACAGTGGATACGAGATATGGGAACTTAGCAACAAGCATTGGCCCAATAATGAAATCCTATGCCTAGCACTACTCTAATAACTTTTAACTCTTTAAAAGGCTCTATGTTTTAGGCTCTCCATGCCTCTCACAGTTGGGAGGATGTAAATAATCATATGCATAGCTTCAAGAGTCTGGATATACCTGCCAAGCGAGCTATAATGCTAACAGAAGGGTTTTCATTGGAAATATTCCTCTCATGTCCAGGAGACTTATTAGCTATAGCCCTAAGTTGATTTTCTCCAGAGAAAGGTGGTCAGGAATAGCCCCCTGTTAATGTCAGAGAAGTTGGTAAAAGTCATGAAATAGTAAAACAGACAGATTCTGGTTTGGGGGTAGATGCTCGAGAAAGCCTAAGGAGCCCGTTGAGTCCTGAAGCCTTGCTTAACAGTTCTCTTCCACAACGACCTTGTCATGGGTGGGATCTCCCGGGGTGGCTGCCAGCAAAAAATGTATTAAAAAATTACATGTAAGAATGGATACTGTAAAACTCTTAGAGGAAAGTACAGGCAGAACACTTTTACATAAATCACAGAAATAGTTTTTGTATCCATCTGCTAGACTAATAGGAAAAAGAAGCAAAAATAAACAGGACCTGAGAGAACTTAAAAATACTTGCACAGCAAAAAAAACCCCATTAACAAAACACAAAGCAATAATATATGGAATGGAACAAAACATTTGGAAACTATGCAACCAGCAAGGGATTAACTTCCAAACCACAAAAACAGCTTATACAGTTCAATATCTATAAAACAAACACCCAATCAAAAAATGGACAGAAGGTCTTAACAGATATTTCCCCCAAACAGACATACAGATGGCCAGGTAGGCACATGAAAAAATGCTCAACATCCCTTCACATTTAGAACTAGTGGAAGTTCGAATTCCAGTTAGAGGATTATTTTTAACAGATGCCATGACAATTTATGAACTGCAAATATCAAATGATGTGTAAATTTCATGCTTGATACAGTCTCATTAAACTTAAATAGTTAATCAGAAAAAGTAGTTATCCCCCACCCAAATTTATTTGTAATACTTCCAGGCATAAAATCATTTAGTGGGATTTATATATTTGAAAAAGTTAAAAAGTAAAAAGCAACTCCTCACCAGAGCTTTATTAAACTACTTGAACGTAACTTTCATCTGGGGAACCAGATCAAGATGGCAAAATAGGGAAGTATGGAGTTCACCTTCTCCCACAAAGACATCAAAAAATATATCTACATGAGGAACAATTCTCACAGAATATCTGCTGAATAGGGACAAAAACATTTTCATAATACCAAAATCTGAAGAAAGATCACCATGTAACCTGTAGGCTGAAAGAAGAAAAAAGGAATCAGGATAGGACCTGTAGCCCTGGGATGGAGTTGTGAAACAGGAAAGGTTCCCTGACCCTGAGAAGCCCGTTCACCAGTGGAGAGATAAGTCAGGACAGAAAGGAAACTTTAGAGACTCAAAGGAGAGTGCAGCAGCCAGTCAGCAGCAGGCAGAACAGAGAAAAACCAGCACAGAGGGTCCCTGCCACCTTGCTACATTCTCCAGACTAGGAGACTAGGATCGGCTGCATAGAGATACTCTCAAGGGGCTAAAGTGTGCTTTCTGCCACAACCTGAGGTGTGTACAGGAAGGAGCCTGGTTTGGCCACTGAACACCCACTGTTAAAGTGCATGCCTGAGGGGAGGCCTGGATCTCACAGTAGTAGTTTCATTTTCAACATGTTCATAGTAATTGTTCCTCTGCTTCTATCAGGTCCATGAGGGAATAAGTGCCTTTGAGTTGCCCACATGTGGAGGCAGGGCTGGAAACTTAGCCAATCCACAGGGGCCCTGCAACTGCAGAAGCAGTACCAAAATTTGAGTGTCGCAGCCTCTGTGGGATCCATGGATTTGCACACAGCATGTGGCATGGTAGACTCAGTGCCTGCAGAACCTCAGGGCAGAACACTGGTGATCTCATGGCTAGAAAGGGTCCAGCTGCAGGCTCTGTGAGCCGACAAACAATGAGGTGAGGATAGGGTCCAGGCTGACTCAGTAGCTCCCCTAGTAGGTCCAGGTGTGTAACTGCAGAAGTCTCAGTGTCTGATCTGCACCAAAGGATATGCACTAGTGGCTTTCTGAACACAATGCCTAAGGCATAAACAGGCTGATTGCCTGAATTCCCATGGCTGAGGCAGGGCCAAGACCAGTGCCAGAAACAGTATACTTTATAGCCCACACACTCGGTGACAGGTGGTACCACAGAGCACACTTCCCAGCAGATAGCTTCTGTGGAGGAATGCTTACAACCTCCTCTCCTAGCAGGAGCACTCCAGTTCCATCTACCTCATACCACAGTTCAGAAACAGATCTTGGGGTATCTACACCAAAAACTGGGGAGCAGATCCTATCCCTGACAGAGCTGTGATAACAAAGAGCAAAGAGAAGGCCCCAAAAAACATTCAGTGCAGACAACATTTCAATGTACACACTGAAAAAAAGCCCTAGAACCAAAAACATTAGATTCACGGAAGCTACACATAAACTCTTCAAGAGCACAGTGGAAAACTGTTTCTCCTAAACTCACAGTTAAATAAAGATAAGTAAAATGAAGAAGCAGAGGAACTACTCCCAACTCAACAATTAAGAGAGGCCCCCTAAAGAATATCTGAAATTTACAAGATCCCCAAGTTCAAAAAGGAGGTAATAAAAACACTGAAGCAATTAAGAAAGGCTATCAATAGAAATGTAGATCACTGTTTAAAAAAAAGAAGAAGAAGAACAAGAAGTAGAAAATATAGAGGTGTCAATTAAAATTAGGAAACACATTTGCAGAGACAAAACCTCAGCTGAAGGAGATAAATAGTAAACTGGATGATGCATAAGAATAAGAGATCTGCATGACAGAATGACAAAAAAATCACATAATCAGAACAGCAGATAGAAAAATAAGTGAAAAAAAAAATGAAAGTGATATATAAGACTTATGGGATAAGTCCCAATACACATAATAGGAATCCCAGAAAGAGAAGGAGCAGAACAGGGGATCAAAAATACACTTGAAAAAAATTATAGCTGAAAACTTCCCAAAGTCAAGAAAGGAAATAGATATCTGGGTGGAGAAAGTACTGAGCACTCCATATAAAAGGAATCCAAATATGGCTACATTAAGACATATTATAATCAAAATGTGTGTGTTAGCCACTCAGTTGTGCCCAGCATTTGCAACCCCTTGGACCGCAGCCCACCAGGCTCCTCTGTCCATGGAATTCTTCAGGCAAGGATATTGGAGTGGGGCGCCATTCCCTTGTCCAGGGGATCTTCCTGACCCAGGGATTGAACCCAGGTCTCCTGCATTGCAGGCAGATTCTTTACGATCTGAGCCACCAGACAAGCCCTAAATTGAACATCTGTTAGTAGATATTTGTTGTCTGGTCGTGGTGGTGGTTTAATCACTAAGCTGTTCTGACTTTTTAAACTGCCAGGCTCCTCTGTCCATGGGATTTCCCAAGCGAAAATACTGGAGTGGATAGCCATTTCCTCTCTAGGGTCCTTCCTAACCCAGGGATCGAACCTAAGTCTCCTGCACTGCCAGTGGATTCTTTACCACTGGGCCATTCTTACCACCATGCCCCAGGATATAATCAAAATGGCAAATGTTAAAGAGAGGATACTTAAGGCAGCAAGAGAAAAAACAAAGAGTTACTTATTAAAACAAAGGAACCTCCATAAGGTTATCAGATGATTTCTTAACAGAAATGCTGCAGGCCAGAGGGAGTGGCAGAATATATTCAAAGTCCTAAAACGGAAAAAAATCCCTGCAACCTAGAATAATCTACTTAGCAATATTACCATGTAGAATAGATGGTGAGAGAAAAAATTTCTATCAAACAAAAACCAAAAAGAATACAGCAATACTAAGCCTATTGTAAAAGAAACAGTGAAAAGTCTTTTCTAAATAGAAAAGGAACAAGAATATATTGAAAAGAGAAAATGACAATTAAAAAGTAAATCACTTACACCAGTACACAATTTTTTTTTAAATTTAAAACACTGTAAAATCAATAACTACAATAAATAGCAAAATGATAAACATTTAGATGGAAAAGAGAACATTAAATATGAAATATGGGGGAGAGAAGCAAGAAAATATATTTTTTTTTACTCTGTGCTTGAACCAATATAACTACCAGTATAAATGTATATATAGTAATAAGTTAGCATAACTGAAAAACACAGAAACCAAAAATCAAAAACATACAACAGATTCACAACAACAAAAAGAAGAAACAGAATCGAAAAGGAAAACACCAAACCACAAAAGGAAAAAGAAAGTAACAAGAAAAACAAAATCCACTGGAAAACATATCTTAAAATAGCACTAAATACATATGTATTAGTAATTACCTTAAATGTCAATGGACTAAATGCTCCAATAAAGACACAGAGTAGCAGATTGGATATAAAATAATAGCTTATAATATGCTGCCAACAAGCGACTCAATTTAGGACAAATGATGCACAGAGAGTGAAAGTGAAGTGATGGAAAAAGAATTTTCATGAAAATTGAAATGACAAGAATGGGGGTAGCAAAACTCACATCAGTCAATATAGACTTTAAAACAAAGGCCATAAAAAAAGCTAAACAAGGACACTACATAATGAGTATTGGGGGCTTCCCTGGTGGTTCTGTGGTAAAGAATCCACCTGCCAATGCAGGAGACAGGAATTTGATTCCTGGTCTGGGAAGATCCCACATGTCACGGGACAACTAAACCCAGGTGCCACAACTATTGAGCCTGTGCTCCAGAGCCCAAGAACTGCAACTAGTACACTCACGTCTCACAGATGTTGGAGCCATGTGCCTAGAGCCCAGGCTTGCAACAGGAGAAGCCACCACCATGAGAAGCCTGAGAATGCAGCGAAGAGTAATCCCACTTGCTGCAGCTAGAGAAAAGCCCACATGCAGCAACAGAGACCCAGTACAGCCAAAACCAAAGTATTTTATTTTTTTTTGTAATAATAATTTTATTTATTTATTTTTTAATTTTTATTTTTACTTTACTTTACTTTACAATACTGTATTGGTTTTGCCATACATTGACATGAATCCACCACGGGTGTACATGCGTTCCCAAACATGAACCCCCTCCCACCTCCCTCCCCATAACATCTCTCTGGGTCATCCCCGAGCACCAGTCCCAAGCATGCTGTATCCTGCATCAGACATAGACTGGCGATTCGATTTTTACATGATAGTATACATGTTACAATGCCATTCTCCCAAATCATTAACAGCAGAAAGGATCAATGCAAAAAGAGGATGTCATATTTATTAATATATGCACACCTATTATAGGAACATCTCAAAAAAAAGCATTAATAGACATAAAGAAAAAAATTGACAGAAATATAATAAAAGTAGGAGACTTTAACACCCCACTAACATCAATGGATAGACCTTCCAGATCAAAAAAATCAGTAAGTAAACAGAGCTGCTAAATAACACAATACAGAAATTGAACTGATTTGATATTTTCAGGACATTATATCTGGGGGTGGGGGGAGAATAACATTCTGTTCAAGTGCACATGGAACTTTCTCTAGGATTGACCACATTCTAAGACACAAAACAAACCTTAAGACATTTAAGAGGATAGAAATTATTTTAAGCATTATTATTATTATTATCTTTTAACCACAAAGCCATGAAACTAGCAATCAGCCAAAGAAAGCGAATTAGAGAGGGGGGGGGGAAGGTTACATGGAGACTACATAAATGCTACTAAAAAACAGGTCAATAATGAAATCAAAGAGACAATTTAAAAATGCCATGAGACAAGTAACAATGAAAACACAATTTTTTGCTGGGATGCAGCAAAATCAGTTCTTCAAGGGAAGTTCATAGCAAAAAAGATCTTCCTCAAACATCAAGAAAAATCTCAAACAAACAACACACCATCTCAATGGATTAGAAGAAGAAGAATAAACCAAATGTGAAGTCAAAAGAAGCAAGAAAATAATTATGAGCATAGAGGAAATATACAAAATAGACATCTAAAAAAATAGGAAAAAGTCTCCAATGAAACCAAGAACTGCTTCTTTGAAAGGATAAACAAAATCTAGAAATCTCTGGCCAGGCTCATGAAGAAGAAAGGAGGACCCAAACAAAATAAAAAATGAAGGCAAAAATACAAAAAGCCATAAGAGAATACTATAATAAATTTATATGAAAAAAACTGGACCACCTCTGAGAAATGAAAATATTTCCAAAACCATGGGCTCACTGAAACTGAATCAAACAAATAGGTAATTTGAAGAGACCAATCACTAGAAGTGAAATAGAATCTGTTAAGAAAAAAAAAAAAAAGAAAGAAAGAAAGAAAAGAAAACCTCTGGAAACAAATGTCTAGGACCAGATGGCTCACTGGGGAATTCTACAAAACATACAATGAAGAACTTACACCAATCTTTCCCAAACTCCTCTGAAAAAACTGAAGAGGGGAAAAACAGTACCAAAATAATCTATAAACCCACTATCACCCTGATATCAAAATCAGATAAACACAATACCAAAAACGAAAATCATAGGTCAATATCCTTGTTGATAAGCAAATGGAATCAACAGCACAGAAAAAAGGTCATGCCACACAATCAAGCTGGATTCATGGTAGGGTCACAAAGATTGGTTCAACACATGCAAAGCAAGGTGACGTACCATGTCAACCAAAGAAAAGACAAAAACCACATAATCATCTCAATAGAAGCAGAAAAAGTACTTGGTAAAATTCTATACCCATTCATTATAAAAACTATCAAAGCAGGTATAGAGGGAACATATCTCAACACAATAAAAGCTATTTATGACCCACCTTCAGCCAACGCTAACACTCAACAGTAAAAATCTGTAAACATTCCTGCTAAAATCTGGAAGAGGACAAGGATGCCTACTATTACAACTTTTAGTCCACATAGTATTCAAAGTCCTTGCCATAGCAAACTGACAAGAAAAAAATAAAATAAAATAAAGTTATCCAATTGGAAGGGAAGAAGTAAAATTATCATTGTATGCAGATGACATGATATTATATATAGAAAACCGTGTAGGCTTCACACAAAAACTACTAGAACTGATAACTGAAGTCAGTAAGGTAACAAGATACATAATTAACATACAGAAATCTGTTTCATATCTTTATACTAACAATGAAATATCAGAAGTTTAAAATCCCTTTTAAAATCACATTAAAAAATACTTAGTAATAAACATGACCAAGGAAATGAAAGATTTATATATACTGATAACTACCTAACACTGATGAAGGAAACTGAAAATTATTCAAAAAAAAGACATCTGATCCTCTTCAATAGGAAGAATTAATATTGTTAAATGATCATACTACCAAAAGCCACCTACATATTTAATATGATCCTTATTAAATTACCCATGATATTTACCACATAACTAGAGAAAATAGTACTAAAATTTATAGGGAACCAAAGAAGACCCAGTATTGCCAAAATGGTCATAAGGAAAAAAAAAAAAAAAAACCAAGGCTGGGGGCATAACCCTCCCAGACTTCAGATAATACAATAAAACTACAGTAATCAAAACAATGTGGTGTTGGCACAAAAACATACATGCATCAGTGGAACAGAAAAGAGAGCCTAGAAATAAGCTAACACACATATGGTCAATTAATCTGATAAAGGAGGCAAGAATATACAATGGAGAAAATACTGTCTCTTCCAGTAAGTGGTATTAGGAAAACTGAATAGCCACATGTAAATCAAGGAAGTTAGAATACATCCTGTCTGTACACACAAAAGCAAACTCAAAATGGCATTTTTTAAATAAAAGAAATGGTACCATAAAACTCCCAGAATAGAGCTTAGGCAAAACATTCTGTGACATAAATTGTACTAACATTTTCTTAAGTCTGTCTCCCAAAGCAATAGAAACAAAAGTAAAAATAAAAAAATGGAATCCAATCAAAGTTAGAAGTTTCTGCACATTAAAGGAAACCATAAACAAAATTAAAAAACATAAGGACTGGGAAAAATATTTGCAAACAATGAGACAAACAAGGGCTAATTTCCAAAATATACAAACAGCTCATAAAATTAAATAACAACAAAGACCAACCTAAGAAAAACATAGGCAGAAGACATAAGTAGACATTTCTCCATGGCCAATAGGCACATGAAAAGATGCTCAACATGACTAATTATTAGAGAAATGCAAATCAAAACTATAATGAGGTACCACATCATACCAGTCAGAATGGCCATGATTAAACAGTCTATAAATAACAAATGCTGGAGAGGATGTGCAGAAAAGGGAACCCTGCTACACTGTTGGTGGGAATGGAAATTGGTGAAGACACTATGGTAAACATTATGGAGGTTTTTGTAAAACTAAAATTAGAGTTGCCATATGGTCCAGCAATCCCACTCTTGGGCATATATCTAAAGAAAACACTCATTCAAAAAGATAAATGCACCCAATGTTCACAGTAACACTATTTAACATAGCCAAGATATGGAAGTAACCTAAATATTAATCAATTGAATGGATAAACAATTCATCAGATGAAAGGATAAAAAAGATTCCATACACACACACACACACACATACGACTTGTCCATAAAAAATGAAATAACGCCATTTGTAGCAACATAGATGAAGCTAGAAATGACCATATTAAGTAAGTCAGACAGAGATAGAAAAATACATGATATCACTTATATGTGGAATATAATATATAACACAAAGAACTTATTTATGAAACAGAAACAGATTACCAGACATAGGAAACAAACATATGGTTACCAAAGGGGAAAGGGTAAGGGATAAATTTAGAGTTTGGGATTAGCAGATAAAGACTACTATTTATAAAATAGATAAATAACAACATCCTATTGGATAGCACAGGGAAGTATATTCAATTTCCTATAATAAATCATAATGGAAAAGAATATGAAAAAGAATATGTATATGTGAATCACTGCTCTACCCAGAAAATAATACAACACTGTAAATCAACTATGTATATATAAATAAATAAATAAAACTCGCAAGTATCACCTTAAATACATTTTGCTCCCAAAAACCAGCCTTCCTGCTTAACTGTGTTTGTGTCTTGACTTGCAAAGATCACCTGATATCAATGCCAACTTCATTTCTTTTCAGATAACCCAATCCTATGTTCATCAATATCTGTATCTTAATCTGATTTTCACAGTATGCTTAATATTTAAAATTTATTTGGCAATGCTGTAATAATTCACATGCTTTTTTTCTGAATTTAATACTTCCCCGATGGCTGAGCACTAACCAATCTACCTGCAATGCAGGAGATATGTGTTTGATTCCTTTGTCAGGGAGAACCCTGGAGAAGGAAATGGCAAGCCACTCCAGTATTCTGTCCTGGGAAATCCAATGGACAGAGAAGCCAGGTGGGTTACAGTCCAGTTCAGTTAAGTCACTCCACCTCTTTGCACCCCATAGACTGCAACACGCCAAGCCTCCCTGGCCATCACCAGGTCCTGGAGTCTACTCAAACTCATGTCCATTGAGTCGGTGATGCCATCCAACCATCTCATCTTCTGTTGTCCCCTTCTCCTCCTGCCTTCTATCTTTCCCAGCTTCAGGGTCTTTTCAAATGAGTCAGTTCTTCACATCAGGTGGCCAGAGTACTGGAGTGTCAGCTTCAGCATCAGTCCTTCCAATGAATATTCAGGACTGATTTTCCTGATGCACTGGTTGGATCTCCTTGCAGTCCAAGGGCCTCTCAAGGGTCTTCTCCAACACCACAGTTCAAAAGCATCAGTTCTTCAGCACTCAACTTTCTTTATAGTCCAACTCTCACATCTATACATGACTACTGGAAAAACCTTTGTCTCTGTTTTTCTAATATGCTGTCTAGGTTGGTCATAACTTGCTTTTTGACCTGCCTACAGATTTCTCAGGAAGCAGGTCAGGTGGTCTGGTATTCTCCTCTCTTGAAGAATTTTCCACAGTTTGCTATGATCCACACAGTCAGTGGATTTGTCATAGTCAGTAAAGCAGAAATAGATGTTTTTTTTTCTGTAACTCTCTTCCTTTTTCCATGATCCAGCGGATGTTGGCAATTTGATTTCTGATCCTCTGCCTTTTCTAAATCCAGCTTGAACATCTGGAGGTGTACAATTCACATACTGTAGAAGCCTGGCTTGGAGAATTTTAAGCATTATTTTGCTAGCATGTGCTGCTGCTGCTGGTAAGTCGCTTCAGTTGTGTCTGACTCTGTGTGACCCCATAGACGGGAGCTCACCAGTCTCCCCCATCCCTGGGATTCTCCAGGCAAGAATACTGGAGTGGGATGCCATTTCCTTCTTGCTAGCATGTGAGATGAGTGCAATTGTGCAGTAGTTTGCGCATTCTTTGGCATTGCCTTTCTTTGGGATTGGAATGAAAACTGACCTTTTCCATTCCTGTACCTACTGCTGAGTTTTCCAGATTTGCTAGTATATTGAGTGTAATACTTTCACAGCATCCTATTTTAGGATTTGAAATAGCTCAACAGGAGTTCCATCACCTCTACTAGCTTTGTTTGTAGGTCCACTTGACTTCACGTTCCAGAATGTCTGGCTGTAGGTGAGTGGTGTTGGAGAAGACTCTTGAGAGTCCCTTGGACTGCAAGGAGATCCAACCAATCCATTCTGAAGGAGATCAACCCTGGGATTTCTTTGGAAGGAATGATGCTAAAGCTGAAGCTCCAGTACTTTGGCCACCTCACGTGAAGAGTTGACTCATTGGAAAAGACTCTGATGCTGGGAGGGATTGGGGGCAGGAGGAGAAGGGGACAACAGAGGATGAGATGGCTGGATGGTATCACGGACTCAGTGGACGTGAGTCTGAGTGAACTCCGGGAGATGGTGATGGACAGGGAAGCCTGGTGTGCTGCGATTCATGGGGTCGCAAAGAGTCAGACATGACTGAGCGGCTGAACTGAACTGAACTGAGGTGAGTGATCACACCCTCATGATTATCTAGGTCATGAAGATCTTTACTGTACAGTGCTTCTGTGTATTCTTGCCACCTATTCTTAATATCTTCTGCTTCTGTTAGGTCCATACCATTCTGTCCTTTATTGTGCCCATCTTTGCATGAAATGTTCCCTTTGTAGCTCTGATTTTCTTGAAGAGATCTCTAGTCTTTCCCATTCCCTTGTTTTCCTCAATTTCTTTGCACTGATCACTGTGGAAGTCTTTCTTATCTCTCTTTGCTATTCTTTGGAACTCTGCATTCAAATGGGTATATCTTTCCTTTTTTCCTTTGCCTTTTGCTTCTCTTCTTTTCACAGCTATTTTCAAGCCTCCTCAGACAACCATTTTGCCTTTTGGCATTTCTTTTTCTTGGGGACAGTCTTGATTCCTTTCTCCTATACAATGTCATGAACCTCTGTCCATAGTTCTTCAGGCACTCTGTATATCAGATCTATTCCCTTGAATCTATTTGTCACCCCACTGTATAATCATAAGAGATGTGATTTATGTCATAGCTGAATGGTCTAGTGGTTTTCCCTACTTTCTTCAATTTAAGTCTGAATTTGGCAATAAGGAGTTCATGATCTGAGCCACAGTCAACTCTTTGTCTTGTTTTTGCTGACTATATAGAGCTTCTCCATCTTGGCTACAGTTCATGGGGGTCACAAAAGAATCCAACAAAACTTAGTGACTAAATAACAACAACAAATATATATCCGGATTTAGCACAATGCTATGTCCACATTTAAAGCACTTTCATATATTTCAAAGACAAATGGGAAAGTAAGAAGAATGGATAAGAGCAGGGCCTATGGGAGGATTAAGATAACGAGAGAAAAAAAAGTAAATAATGAGGGAAATGAAAGGGAAAAGAAGTAAAGGAGGAAGGATACAAAGAAAAACCAAAAAGGAAAACTGAATCTTAAAAAAAGGCAACAAAATCAATTTAGAAAATGAGCAGTACCCAATAGTTACCTCACGCAAGAACAGAATAGTGCCTATTCCCACCACCTGGACTATAAAATCTTTGTGGCTTATAGAGGAGAGTATACTCTATAGCCTTCTTAGAAGGGTATTATATCAGGAATGGAGGGTAATTAGCCACAGACAAATCATGTCTTAAGTTCAAGACCCTAAGAAGCAAAACAGCAGGAAAATGATTTGTATAAGGAAAAACATGAATCAATCAAAACCAACCTGAAATTGAAAATGATATTAGAATTTTCATAAAAAATAACAATATATAAATTATTATTTTACTATATTATTTTACATTACATACATTACATTATACACATCTTACATTACATACATTTTATTACATACATTATATACATCTTACATTACATACATTACATTATATACATTTTACATTACATGCGTTACATTTGTAATATAAAATAATATAGTAAAATAATAATTTATATATTGTTATTTTTTATGAAAATTCTAATATCATTTTCAATTTCAGGTTGGTTTTGATTGATTCATGCTTCTCCTTATACAAATCATTTTCCTACTGTTTCGTGTGCCTGTTTTTAACCAAATGCTAGTGGAATTCCCTGGTGGCTCAGACAGTAAAGCGTCTGCCTACAATGAGGGAGACCGGGGTTCAATCCCTGGGTTGGGAAGATCTCCTGGAGAAGGAATGGCAACCCACTCCAGTGCTCTTGCCTGGAAAATCCCATGGACGGAGGAGCCTGGTAGGCTGCAGCCCATGGGCTCGCAAAGAGTCAGATACGACTGAGCAACTTCACTTTACATTATAATATGATATTATTGTATATATTATATTATATACTTTATATTATATATATTATATTATTAGTATTATAATACTAAATTATATTATTTCTATATTTATTTAAAAGGTCAAGTAAAAAAAAGGAAACTATTTTTACAGACATAAATTAAATTCTAGAAATAAAAACTATTATAATACCTGAGATGAAAAATACATGGATCTGGATTATGGCAGATTAGATATTACAAAAGAAAACATTAGTGAATTTGAAAATTATTCAAAATATCACAAAAGAAAAGACAGAATTTAGAGAATAGAAAGTGGATTAGAGAACAGTGAGGCAACTTCAGTAGGCCTAACATATATAAACTGGGTTGGCCAAAAGGTTCGTTTGTAACATCACGTAGAAAAACCCAAATGATCTTTCTGACCAACCCAATAACTGGAGTTCCAAAAGGAAGAAAACAAAGGTATCAGAAAAATAATTGCGAAAACAACGATCCCAAATTTTCCAAGAAGCTCAATGAACCCCAAGCACAAGAAATATAAAGAAAACAACATGAATTTCGTAAACAAATTGATCAAATCCATGACACAAATATTTTTACATGAGAATTTTTTTAACTTTAAGAAATAAAGCAACTACAGAGAGCAAAAAAAACATAAAAATAGTAGATTTCTCATAATCAATGTAAGTGTTAAGACAGCAGATTGATATACTTAATGCACTGAAGCAGTGTATCAGTCAACTTACAAGTTTATACACAGTGAATATGCAAAAACTTTATCAGACTTACAAACATTGAAATAATTTATAAACAGCAAACTAGACTTACTGTAAACATTAAAGGAAGCTTTTCAGGTGGAAGAAGAATTATATACATATGGATACAAAAAAATGAAAAAAAATTACTAGAAATGTTAACTACTAAATATGTATGGCTTTTTCTGTTTAAAGTTCTTTAAAAGGTAAATAAATTTTTAAACAAAATAATAATGATGAAGTATAATATTTATAACATATGTAAAAGTAAATGATTGACAACAATAACAGAAAGGCTGGAGAGGAGAACTGGAAGTATATTATCTTAGGATTCTTATACTGCGCATGAAAATGTACAGTATCATTTGCAGATAAACTGTGACTAAGATCAAATATACATTGTAAACCCTAAAACAATAACTGAAGTAAAAGAAAGAGTTGCAGCAAGTAAACACTGTAAAGCTAGATATATTTAAAATTCAAAAGAAGTCAGAAAAAAAAGAGTAAAATGGAAGCAACACATGACACAAGTAGAAAACAAGCAACAAGAAGACAGATTTAACAACCACATCAATAGTCAAGTTAAATATAAATGGCATAAATATCCCACTCAAAAGTAAAAGCTTATCATGTTGGATAGACTCTACTATGTGCTATCGATTGGAAACATGTTTTAAATGTAAAGATATAAACTAGTTAAAAGGATAAAAAAATATATTTCGCTAAAACTAAAAAAGTAGAAGTTAGAATTGGTTTTATTAACATCAGATGACGTATCTTGCAGAGAAAGAGGAGTACCACATATAAAAATTATTTCATATTAGTAGTCAATCTGTCAAGAGGACATCGGTATCTATACCTAATAACAGAGTTTCAAATTACACAAACAAAAACTGGTAAAATTTCAAGGAGAAAAAGACAAAGAGAAAACAATAATCTGCAACTGTAAGAAGAGATTTCAATATTCCTCTCAGTGAGTGACAGAAAAGAAGGAATATATAGAAAACAGGAAAGGATATATAATATTTGAAAACAGAAATATAGATTGAAGGAAACAACAAATTATTTGCATATCTTGAACATAACACTTGAGAGTATAAATAGTAAACTATTTAGAAACCTTTCTAATTCAGAGAAAAGAGTGAACACAGTTACGTGTCAATCTCCTTGCAGAAAAAATTATGTCACAAACGGTAATAAAAATAGTAGCTGAAGAGTGATAATTAAAGCATTTAAGACCAAACACTTTTAGTAGTTAAGATAAAATGCTTTTAAGGCTGTATTTTTCATTTTATATATCTTTAATAGCATTTTCAACTTATATCACTTCATTTGGTATACAGAAAAAGTACATTACACACAACTAACCATGCAATATTACTGAGACTTTACTCTGGTCTTCAAATTCTTATTCTATTCCTTCTTTTCTCTCCTCCCACCATCAATGCCATGGACTCATGTATTTTTCAATGACTCAATCTGTATAACTCATATTTTTGTAATCAGACACAAATGAGTACCACAGGGTTAATTTCCTGAAGCACATACCTAGAAAAATGCAGTTTCCAACCTGGGTTTTGTTAGCAAAAAGTTTTTGAATTTACATGTTTGTATGTTTGTGTATGTACCTGTACATATTTTTGTATAGACATCTGAAAACATAGACAAAGACCTCTTAATAGTGCTTACTTTTATTATATTTGGGTACTTACATAAGTTTGCCAACTCTTTTTTTGTCAGTTTGCCTTCCAAAGTGAGTGTCTATATTTAATTCCACAGTCCAATAAATAAACTGAGAAGTTAAATACAAAATGTTCTAAAATTTAAGGTTTCAGCTTCAGGAAAATAGTAAAGCAATCTGATTTAATTGTGATACACATAACTATTTATTTTTGAAATAAACTATGCACACTAAAATATTAAATGTATAAAACTAATAACATGAAAAATAAATCTCCCATTGTCTTGCCCTCAGTTTCCAATTTTTATATGAAGAAAGCAAAAACTTACCTTATCTAAGCCTCAATATTTTCAACTATACAACTGGGATAATAATCAGTAATAATTCAATGCCAGTAACTGGAAACTAACATTTCTATGGTAAGACAAAGGAGACAAAACTCACATCTGTGATGCTCAATATTCTTATATCATCTCAAACCTCACCATTAATCTTTTCCACGTGGGTTAGATCAACTCTGTCATCTTAACTAATCATAGTGATTATTACTGCTACTTACCACGTGTATAGTCTTTGTCATCTTCCATTAACTATCAAAGTATTGGCATTACCTCATGTATTTTATCATCTCATATAAAACATAGGAGAAGCTTGCAAGATACCTAATTTTTAGGCTATTTTATCATATATAATTTATAAACATGCAGTTTTCTGTTGTGTTATACTATTTGCTTGAAGTGGTCATTGTATTTTAAATAAATAAATAATGAGAGAGTGAGGCAGAGGTTCTTCTGTATATACTCATATTTACTATTTATTATTTCTGGTGATTCCCATTTAATTATGTAGATTGAAATTTCCTTTAAGGCAGATATTCTGGTAGTGAAGTACTCAGTATTTAGCTGAAAATGCCTTTGTTTCATTTTTAATTCTGAAAGAATTTCTGTGAACGTGGAATTGTCTCTTTAGAGCTATTTTCTTTGGGTACTTTGAAGCAGTTGTTTCACTGTGATTTAGCCACAGTTGTTTCTCCTGAGAAAGCAACCATATTTTGAATCACTGTCCTTATATGTAATATCTAAATGTCCTGAGGCTACTATCAATATTTTATCTTTATTTTTAATTTCAGCATTTCGTGATGTGCATAGTGTAATGGCTATTATATTTATGCTTCTGCGCTACTGTATTGAGCTTCTTGGAGCTATAAATTGGGATATTTCACCCATTATCTCTCTGATTTTTCTCTTCTTCATTACCCATTCTTCCTCTTCTCTCCTTCAGGAATTCTAGTCATACATATAATGTAGCATTTGTATATGTAGCATTTCATACAGGTTTATAAGATTTTTCTTTCAGTTTTGTTCTGTGTTCTTCAGATTATATAATTTTTATTCATCTGTTCTCAAGTTCATTGATCATTTCCACCATTGCTATTCTTCTCTAGCTAATATTTTTTTTTAATATTTAATCATTTGGCTGTACCAGTTCCTAGTTGCAGCACATGGGATCTAGTTCCCTGACCCCTAGGGATTGAACCCAGGCTCTCTGCATTGACAGCACAGAGTCTTAGCCACTGGATCACCAGGGAAGTCCCCTGTTCTAGTTAATATTTTTAATTAATTACTATACTATCTAGTTTTAAATTTGTATTTTTAATAGTTTTTTTTTTTACTGACATTTGACCTCTGTTACTGTTTACGTATTTGAGTACATTTGTAGAAATAGATCTTGAGTCCTTATGTTAATTATGACCTCTGATAACCTCAGTTGTTTTCTATCAAATGTTCATTTTTTTGGAATATAGGTCACAAAATTCTGAATTTTACATTTCTAGTAATTTCTTACTATATATATATATATTGAATTTTATGAATGTTAAGCTTTAGAAAACTTAGAAACTGAGCTATTAGGGAAGCACTTAGAAAAGGCACATTGTGTTAACTTCCTCTGAAAACTTGTTTCTCCAGGCAGTTAACTTGGCTGTACTCAGATTCCAATTTGTGTCCTTTGAGAAGTAAGCCACTGAACTCCGTACAATTCTTTCAGCATCTAAGGGCTAGAGTTTTACCATGTCCTGTTAGGTCTCACCTAGACACACATGGTTGAGTTCTCACCCAATGACTGGGGTGAATTAAATGTAGATTCTTTGGTATCATTTCTTCTGTCATTCTCCTTCCGGGACCTGACCTACACTGGCTGCTCTTAAAAGTCCAACACTTTCTAACTTCAACATGTTTCTTTTTGCTATCCTAGCAAGGCTGGGGAAATTGAAATTCATCTTTCTAGATATATTTTGCTCTGGTTTCTCCCAGCTTTTGATCACTGTTTAGTACCTTCAAAGAGCAACTTCAGATATTTCTCTGAGATTTCCTCTTTCTTATTTTTCTGAAGAAAGTAAGTCTGACCAAGTCCCTTCTTTATTTCTAGAATCCAGAAGTTACTCTTCCATTCTTAGAACCAGAAGCTTCTGTTATTTATTTTAGAATTAAAAGTCATTCTTTTCCAACGTTCTTATGTGGCTTGTATATATAACTGTAAGAATTTCTTAACTGCTAGAATTTGAACTCTCATATGATGTCTTAAGTGCGTGTGTTTGTGTATTAAAATCTTAAATTTTGCAAGTTATAAGAGTATATTAGTTAATAAAATGTATACATTGTTGTAGACTTATTATTATTTCTTCAGCTTTCAAAGAGCTTTCTTAACAATTTCCTGCTATATTTAATGACATTTTTCTGATCTCTGGCATATAGATTTTACTGCTGATTTTACTAACATTTTCCCTGAAAAAATATAAATTAGTCAAAACCAGACTATTAGAACAGATTTTAGTGTCTAACAAAAATGGAGATTTTTATTGGTCCACTGGTTTTACTTCAGCCTGTTTTTCTCATTCCTGACTACAGAATTAATGTAACTGTATGAAAATTTTTAGTTATAGATTCCAGACTTTTAGCAATTCCAAAGGGAAAGAGAAAGTAAAAAACAGAGATGAAAGTGAGTTTTTAAACAGTAGCTCTGTGAAAAGAATTGAACACAAAGAATACAGAAGAAATCATTGCCTAGTTCAAATTTTGTTATTAATTTCAGAATTTTATCATCTTCATGGTCTTCAAGAATTGCCAATATTTCATTAGAGAAAAAGACAAAGGTAATGTATACATATTTTTTAAAAAGTAACACACTAAAAAATATAACTATTACTAATTTGAGTTCCTTTTCTCCATATAAATTTGCAGTATTAGCCTGAAAGTTATGTTGGGCTAGGAAAAAGTCAGCTGGGCTTCCTACAAAGTTTTAATTTTTACATATATTCTATCCATAGATATAAACATATCTGAAGCAAACCATTTTGCCATCAATCAATAACCACATAGAAATTAACAATTTTACTAAACTAAATGAGAAAACACATCAGAGGATTTCATTTCAGAAGCTAAATGAGTTTATTATATATACTTCAAGTATTTTTGATCACTATATATAATTTTTCACTATTAAGCATATTCATTTCTAGAGTGAGAAATTCAGCACATTTTTATATGTACCTATGACCAACCTAGATGGCATATTAAAAAGCAGAGACATTACTTTGCCAACAAAGGTCCATCTAGTCAAGGCTATGGTTTTTCCAGCGGTCATGTATGGATGTGAGTTGGACAGTGAAGAAAGCTGAGTGCCAAAGAATTGATGCTTTTGAACTGTGGTGTTGGAGAAGACTCTTGAGAGTCCCTTGGACTGCAAGGAGATCCAACCAGTCTATTCTGAAGGAGATCAGCCCTGGGTATTCATTGGAAGGACTGATGTTAAAGCTGAAACTCCAGTACTTTGGCCACCTCATGCAAAGAGTTGGCTCATTGGAAAAGACTCTGATGCTGGGAGGGATTGGGAGCAGGAGGAAAAGGGGATGACAGAGGATGAGATGGCTGGATGGCATCACCAACTCGATGGACATGAGTCTAAGTGAACTCCGGGAGTTGGTGATGGACAGGGAGGCCTGTGATTCACGGGGTTGCAGAGTCGGACACAACTGAATGACTGAACTGAACTAAACTGATGGAATAATAAGTGATGATAAAATAGTTTACACTAAAGACATTTAGATTGAAATTGTAAAAACTTGTTGTTCTGTAACTTCACAATTAGCTGAGAAGACAGTTCTAAATTTTAGTGTTCAGAAAATAGACACTTTATTAGAAATTATATATGATTAACATTCAATTTGCCTAGATAAAATTTACCAGAAGCTAAATTATAACCGGATGCAATGTCCTAGAAATGAAAAAGGAGGTTTGTTTAAGAATTTTGGTATAGACTTTCAGAGTCTGGGAGTTGGGGCAGAGCTCTATTTAATTTCACCTTTAAGAAAAAACAAGATTATAAAATGAGACATTAGCCCCCCCCAAAACTGGTAATGAGATGCTACAAGCACTATAAAGAAAATTTAAATATTGAGGAATAAGTTAAATAATCTATAGATCATCATTTGGTCTTTTGAAATTGGGATTCCTTACATAAAAGAAAAAATTTGGTCATGAAGGATGTGCTGTTTGATTTTTTTAAGCAGTGCCCTTTGGCTACTCTTCAATCATCTATTTCAGTTATTCTCTACAACAACAAAAGGCTATAAAAAAAGATCCACAGGAAACAGGTTGAAAGGGAAGAGATGAGATCAGGTACGGAACTGAGTCCCTTAAGAGGGGACACAGAACAGGAGGGTGATGATATAGGCTTGGAGATCTTGGCGCGTGCGCAATCTGAGCCACATATTGGACATCTCAGCCCAGGGTCCGACGCGAGGAAGACAAGTCCCGTTTCCTGGTTTTGAACAAGTGGGACTTAAGGAAGAGCTGTAGGAACCTAGACTTCTCTTGTGAAGAGCTCACCATACCTGCTCACTCTCAGGAACAAGCAGAGGAAGCAGACTCAAAGCACCTGCCACTCAGGACAGTTTTTCAGGACCAGCTCAGCATGCACTCTGGCCCATGTCAAGTGCCCCTCTGACACCTCCAGCTCTGCGGGAACTTCCCCCTAGAGCAAAGGCTAAAGAGAGTGAGCACCTGAGGTGAAGGAAACCAGCTCAGACCTGGCACCGATCTGAACGGGGCGAGGGTGGCCATTATTGCTACTTGCAGAGGTGGTGGACTGGCAGTTGTCTGTAGCTCTGACACTCCAGGACCACCCCAGTGAGCACCCCAGCCTGCATCAGGCACCAACTGCGGCCCCTCTCACTCCAGAACTATTCCCTTCTGAGGCAAAGGTGTCATTGCTGAGAGCGGTAAAAATGCACACTTACAAGAAATGGAGTCAGTTAATCTCCAACCCTCAGGGCCGCAGCTTCAGCATCTTGGGATCTGACCCTGCCCTCAAGAGGGCAGTGATGGCCACGGAGAATAGGAGAAGCCCCAGGTCACACCTGGCTTTGGCTCTATCCCCTCCATCTCCAGCCCCCGCTCGTATCAAGCTGCCAGCTGCCAGCACACCCACGGGGGAAGGTGTGAGCCTTGCTCACTTCAGATCCAGCTCTCCTACCAAAGCCACTGGGCACGCGTAAACTAGAGACTCACACACACAAACACACCCCTTACAGACTCGGACTAGTTAACCTTCACTAAGTTTCATAAAGATAAATTTAAACAAAATGAAACAAAGAGAGATTTGTTTCCAATGAAAGAGCAAAGGGGGAAAAAAAACAAAAACAAAACCTGAGACAAACAACTTAAGAAAAAGAGAAGTAATTTGCCAGATGAAGAGTACAAAGTATTAAGGATGCTAACTGAACTTGGAAAAAGCATAGATGAACACAGTGAGAATTTTAACAAGGAACTAGAAAACATAAAGAAGAATCAGTAGGAGCTGAGACAAATGAAATTTTGGTATCAGACAACGTGAATGTTTTATGGAATCTGAGAATTCAGATTAGCTAAAACAATGCTAGAAAAGGAGAGACAGACTCAATTTGTTTCAGAGATAGCATCATTTGGAAAAAGGAAAAGCTTCTCTAAGAGTTCATAATCTGCTCAGTCACAAGTTTCTCATTTCTTTTGCCTTTATCCTCAGGGCCTCAGATACTAAGACATGTCTACAGATATTTTTAAAGAATTTAATAGTTCTCTGAAAATATTAAAAGCAGATACAGGTAAACAAACATTAGAAATACTACATCGATACATCATAAAATATAAAAGACACATAAAGTGTTAAGTTCAATGGATATAGAAAGCATACATAAACTTGTAGATCAGAACATTATCAAATTTTAGTAATTGATATTTTTAGATATTTATAGAATGCACACTCAACAATGTCAGAATACACTTTCTTACCACAAACATTACAGAATCCAGTTCCCACACCTATGTGGAAAGTATACTTTTATCAAAGCTACAGTTCAGTTCAGTTCAGTTGCTGAGTCGTGTTCGACTCTTTGTAACCCCATGAAGCGCAGCACGCCAGGCCTCCCTGTCCATCACCAACTCCCGGAGTTCAATCTTATGTCCATCGAGTTGGTGATGCCATCCAGCCATCTCATTCTCTGTCATCCCCTTTTCCTCCTGCCATCAATCCCTCCCAGCATCAAAGGTACAAAGGCAATTAAATGCAGAAAAAAAAATGGCCATTTCAACACACGGAGCTAGAGCAACTGGATATCTTTAGATTTAAAAAAGGCTCAAAACAGACATACACCTAAGTCTAGAGTCTAAAAAAAACTATGAAACTTCTTGATCAAATGTAGCATAAAATGTTTGTGACCTTATGTTAGGCATAAAGAGAAAAATAACTTCTCAGTAAAGAAGAACATCAATATGATTAACAACAGACTTCTAATTTGATATAAAAAAGCCCTGAAAGCAGTGGAATGACTAAGAAAAAGGGATGTGAACCCAAAAGAATTCTATACCTGGCAATATTATTCTTCAGGATTGGAGGTGAAATAAAGGCATTCATAGATAACCCAGAACTAATAAAACCAATTGCTAACAGACTTGGTTTATAAGAAATAATATAGAATTATATAAGAAATTATATAATTTAGAAATAATATAGAATTATATAAGAAATAATAAAGGAATTCTCTGAAAAGGATAGTTTTCTGAAAAGGATAGTATCTTATAGTAACTATTGTTTCTGATTTTTATTCCCCCATCCCCCAGAAGGTTATTGCTCTTTTGTCTTTATTTAGCAACATGGCTGGACTACATTAATGAAATCTCTCACAATGTGCTACCTGAGGTCTTTGCTTAGTTTAGATTTATTATTATTGTTGTTACGATTATTTTAAATGGAGCTAGCTAGGAGTAGCCTGTGTGACTGCACTGCAGGGCCAGGACTAAAGTAAGACCAGTAAGGAAACTTGAGAGGGAAATTTAAGGAGATATTTGCGCTCAGTATTGTTCAGTGCAGGACTGACTGATGGGTCCATGCATAGTTTTAGTAGCACACTCAAAGTTAAGCACTTTTCCATCTGCCCCCATTTTATTTTTGCTAGAACCTCTCGTGTGTCCTTTATCTGTTGTGCAGTCTCCTCTTGCTGGTAATATCTGGATATCTTGAACTATATGGATTGTTTGATGCAAATCTGCACAGCCTTTGTTCATATTCAGACATACTAAGTGTATCAAGGCTGTCCATGGCTAGCTCACCTCCCAGATTTTCCTGTTAAATCCCTGTTTAGTCTGTGGCTCTGCCATTTACCTTGACTGGGAGTGAAATCTCAGCCTAGGGTATCTGCAGGCCTTTGGTTTTTCTCTGCTGGGTGCAGGGTTTCTGCTTTCTACTCAATTAATTGATCCTTCTCCAGCATCAATGCTGCTGATTTTCTCAGTTTGTCTCTCTTTGATAGAAGCAAACTGACTGCTAAGCTGGAAAGGAAAGCAGATGGGAGCAGCTCCAGGCAAGAATGCTACAGACACCCACTATTCTTAGCTGAAATTTAGTAGTTTCTCATGGAAAAAAAAAAAAAAAAAGGCATTTCCATTTGGTGCATGCATTTGGCTAAATTCCAGAGAACCAAAATTGTTGTTTTTGGCAGTTTGGTCAAACTATATACTTACTTTTGAGGAAGAGGATTTGCCAAGCTCATTTGGACATGCCAGAAGTAGCCTTGAAGGCTTCCTTGGTGGCTCAGAGGGAAAAGAATCTGCCTGCAATGCGGAAGACGTGGGTTCGATCCCTGGGTTGGGAAGATCCCCTGGAGAAGGGAAAGGCTGCCCACTCCAGTATTCTGGCCTGGAGAATTCCATGGACTGTATAGTTCATGGGGTCACAAAGATTCGGATATGACTGAACAACTTGGCTACTATAGTAGCTTATCTTCATTTGACCATCAGGGCATATTTTCTTAACTGATGATTTGGGCCTAATGTTGCTTAATGTGTTAATCGCATATGACTTTTATGGCAGTCAAATGATATATTTGTAATTTTACCAGAAAGCATTTATGGATGCCTCTATAGTATCAAAAACTGTTTTTGAGAATTTATTTAATTCTCAAAAAACCCTCATTGGTTATGCATCCTAATTATTAATTTCAGAGATTACAAAAGAATTTAAGAGGTTAAGTTGTCCAAGCACACAGTTAAGAAAAAAAAAAAAGATCCAGAGCCTAAACTTTTAATACCCACATTCTGTCACCAACATTGTAAAGTATGAGAGTAAGATGCTGTTCATGTTGTCTTCCATATTCTGTCTCATCCTCCAGATATTTAGAGGAGTTTTCAGTCACGGATTTATCTACTGAGCCTTTGTTATCTTTATCAGCTCTGTGTCTCAGAGTGGATGGATAACCTGTGGATATAAATAGAAGCAGAATTTTCAGAGCAAAGCGCAACAAGCCAAAGAGATTTTGATTAGGAACCTGAAGAGCTATGACATAGAAATCATAGCACAGAAGAGCGCATGGCCTATATAGTTGTCATTTTGATAAAGGGGTTTTTTTCCCTTTGGGAGTGGTCAGAGTTTATGAATCATCTCCCATCAACTGTCTGGAATTTCTTTCTGATAAAGAGTCTTGATGTGTAGAGAAGCAAATCATATTTTCCTTTCTATGCCACTAGATCTTCAGAATTGAGGCAATATCACACAGTATTTTATTTTCTTATTGTTATTTTTTTTTACCAATGTCTTAATAGACATGGGAAGCCACTGGTGGTGCAGAGGTTAAAGCGTCTGCCTGCAATGTGGGAGACTCGGGTTCAATTCCTGGGTCGGGAAGATCCCCTGGAAAAGGAAATGGCAACTCACTCCAGTATTCTTGCCTGGAGAATCCCATGGACGGAGGAGCCTGGTGGGCTACAGTCCACGGGTCACAAAGAGTCGGACACGACTGAGTGATTTCACTTCACTTTAATAGACATACAGAATAGATATCACTGGAAGGAATGCAAACAACAGCCACCACATAAAGTCTGGGTGATGAAATGAAAACATTTTTCACTAGAGGTAGATAGAACACATGGAAACAACCCTCCCACTTCATCAGCTTATGTCAAAGCTTATTCCCACATGGCCACAAGGAGCCCACACACTTGAAGCCTCATTTGAAATACACTCGGGATCCTTTGCAGTAACAATTGTTTACCCTACACTATTCTGTCTTCATTATGTCAACATTAAATAAGCATCTATTTCTGCTTTATTGACTATGCCAAAGCCTTTGACTGTGTGGATCACAAGAAACTGTGGAAAATTCTGAAAGAGATGGGAATACCAGACCACCTGACCTGCCTCTTGAGAAACCTATATGCAAGTCAGGAAGCAACAGTTAGAACTGGACATGGAAGAATAGACTGGTTCCAATAGGAAAAGGAGTAGGTCAAGGCTTTATATTGTCACCCTGCTTATTTAACTTCTATGCAGAGTACATCATGAGAAATGCTGGGCTGGAAGAAACACAAGCTGGAATCAAGATTGCTGGGAGAAATATCAATAACCTCAGATATGCAGATGACACCACCCTTATGGCAGAAAGTGAAGAGGAACTAAAAAGCCTCTTGATGAAAGTGAAAGTGAAGAGTGAAAAAGTTGGCTTAAAGTTCAACATTCAGAAAGCTAATATCATGGCATCTGGTCCCAGCACTTCATGGAAAATAGATGGGGAAACAGTGGAAACAGTGTCAGACTTTATTTTTGGAGGCTCCAAAATCACTGCAGATGGTGACTGCAGCCATGGAATTAAAAGACGCTTACTCCTTGGAAGGAAAGTTATGACCAACCTAGATAGCATATTCAAAAGCAGAGACATTACTTTGCCAACAAAGGTCCGCCTAGTCAAGGCTATGGTTCTTCCAGTGGTCATGTATGGATGTGAGAGTTGGACTGTGAAGAAAGCTGTGCGCCGAAGAATATACCCAACCAGCTGGTTCTAAAGGCTGTACATTTAACAACTATATTAAAATGTCTGCTTACCTCTTTAAAGTGATTATATGTGTGTGTGTCTGTTATTACTATATACAATATAATAATTATTATTTATAACATATTTATCACTATATGGATATTTATTATATATATAAATTAGATATGTTACCTATTCAGTGTCTTTCACAAGCATTAACAGATGGCCATTCTTACTGATAATCCCTTTTAAAAAGACTTCAAGGATTTTAACAAATGTATTAGTTTGGGCTTTTCTTCTTAAACTCATTTAATTTCAATGAAAAACATTTTGAAGCAAATATAATGATCTATTAATTAGATTAAATTTTAAAAAAGAGAGAGCCCAAGCAATTAAGTGAGTTCCTCCGGATTATGTAGCTACTAAGTAGGAGAGCTGGAATTTAAACTTGATTTTCTAGCTCCAGTATACAGATCTCACTATATCACACCAGGAATTAAACTATGCCTCATGGTTTATAAATGCATTTTTGACAAATGTTTTGTTATCAAACTATTAGCTTTTTCCTCCCTTTTTAAAGAAAACTATTTTTTTTCATTATTTTTTGAACATACACCAGGAGTATGATTAACACATGCCAGGGAAGGTAGAAAAATCTCTTAGCTATTAGCAAGCATTTTTCTCCAAATCCATGAAGAGTTTTAATTAGACACGTGACGCACTTGATAGACATCCCAGTTTTCAAGTGTCTATTACTGAAGACATCCTGTAATCATAACATTCTCACCTTACTATTGCATAAAAGGATACGCGTATAATACAGATGAAGCTGTCAAAATCTCTAATTGCTAATGCAACATCAAAATAAATTGGTGTGATCCTAGGTAAATGAGAAAATCAAGAAATACTATACATCTCAATATATTCTAAGCTATTGAACTCATTTGAGAGTCATCACTGTGTTGACTTGTGAAGGTAAGCTGACCCAGACAAGGAATCAGAAACACAAGCAGACATTTACCGTCTCATCATACATAACCCTGTGCTTTTTGCACTGGTGCATATGCCAGCAAAAGCACGACTTTTTGAAGTGGTTTAGAAGTCAGAAAGATCTGGTTCAAATCTGATACCCATCCCTAGTCAGCTGAAAAAACAAAGGCAAGCTATTTAACAATTCCAAGTCTTGTTTACAAGATAGGAAACTGAAATACTGTGAGAAGCACATGAGACGAAGCACAAGAATAAAGTGTAGTACAGTCCCTGTTAGCTTCTTACGAACAGCTTCTCTTGCCTGTCTGGGGTAGATTTTTCTGAATTTCTCTCAGTCTGCTAAATGTAACAAAGTATTCACTGCTGATATTACAAACCTTCCTGACAATGACAATGAATTTCAGTTAGATAAAGGATTATAAAATTTTTAAACTTTTTAAAAGGATTTCTATTTTTTGGCTTAGACTTTTAATATTTATTGTTTTAATATTTATTGTTTTTGCCACATATCAATGTGGTAGACCTTTACACTGTACATGGGGTGTAGAAGTTGTGGAGAAGGTAACTAACGTGGTTGAGAACTACTTCCCAGAAACTTGTAATTGACAGAATGAGACAGACATGAATAGGACTCCAAAGGGAGTGCAGTATGGTAAGTTCTAAGTAACAGATAAATAACAGCCATGTTATAATATTCTGAGAGGAAAAAAACTGTCTCTTTGAAAGGATTCAGAGCAGAAATCAGGCTTTGAAAAGCTGAACAGGAAGCAGCAAAAGGATATTAAAATGGAGGAAATTACCAAGTAGAACATGAGCCAAATTCTTGGGAAGTGATAGATTATAGGCAAGTGAGAACCAAGACTAGATAGTAAATGCTGAGGAACTGAGTGCAGTGGAGAGTGAAAAAAGCATCAATTTGTGCCATGTCCAGGAGGACATGACTCAAACAGGTCATTTCCCATGACTTATGGGGTGTATTCTTGCTTGGAAAATCCCATGGACAGACAGCCTGGTGGGCTACAGTCTATGGGGTCACCAAGAGTCAGATACGACTTAGCGTAAGCACATGTGGGGTAAAGAAGTCATAAAATCACTTTAAGAAAATAACTACAGAGTCTTTTATTACTTCCATGTGATATGTCACTTTTATTTGTTGGCATCTGAAATTCCAGTCACCATTTGTGAACCTCTTAATTTGTCACTTTTCATGGATTTTATACTTTCTAACAGTATGAAGTGACTTAGCAGCAGCAGCAGCAGCAAGAGGTATCTATTTAGCTTTCAAAAAAAAAAAAAAAAAAACACCAAAAACAAAAGTTGTTCATGCCCTGAAATCTGAAGACAACAGATCGAGGAGAAGTGATTCTGCATTGTCTCTACAGGGTTCCTGGGAGTATTGGTTCTGGGTGAGTTTTCCTGTTGATTCCTCCACTTACAATGCTTTTCCATGAGTAGTGCTGAATTTTCACCTGTTACTACCCTCATGATACATAAGATTGGAGGTCCTATTTCTAAATGTGGCCTTCTGTACCTCATCCTCAATCCAGTGAGAGGAGACTTTCTATACCTCATAGAATGGATAGTACTTGGATTTTTAGCTTAGACAGGGATCTCAGAAACTGCTCCTCACAATGCACAAGGCTAATGCCACTTTCTTATTTTTATTTGCCTGTTGAAGCCTCAACTCCTGTAGTCTAATCATTTTCTGCTACTCTGGTGGACTATATAATGTCAACTGTAGCTCATGATTCTAGCTTTGAATTATTTTCTTCTTTCTGATATATAAAATTTATCTGCTTAGTTTTTAAAATGCCTTTATTGGGATGTATTATATTTCACATAACCATACAAGTCATCCATTTGAATCAGTTCTGATGAGATGGATGAAACTGGAGCCAATTATACAGAGTGAAGTAAGCCAGAAAGAAAAACACCAATACAGTATACTAACACATATATATGGAATTTAGGAAGATGGCAATGACGACCCTGTATGCAAGACAGGAAAAAAGACACAGATGTGTATAATGGACTTTTGGACTCAGAGGGAGAGGGAGAGGGTGGGATGATTTGGGAGAATGGGAATTCTAACATGTATACTATCATGTAAGAATTGAATCGTCAGTCTATGTCTGACGCACGGTGCAGCATGCTTGGGGCTGGTGCATGGGGATGACCCAGAGAGATGTTGTGGGGAGGGAGGTGGGAGGGGGGTTCATGTTTGGGAACGCATGTAAGAATTAAAGATTTTAAAATTTAAAAAATAAAACACTAAAAAAAAAAACTAAAAAACTAAAGAAATAAAAATAAATAAATAAAAGAAAATATGCATTTAGTTCTTATACAAATTGTTAAGCATCTTTAACATGTCAAATATTTTAAATAAAGTTATTTGTCCTTAAAAAAAATAAATAAAACATACAACCTGAAACAATGTTTTTTCTGAATAATATATGAAAAGGATCATATGTCAAGATCAAATAGGGTTTATCCCAGGAATGCAAAGATCTTTTAATATCCACAAATCAATAAGTGTGATACACCACATTAATAAACTGAAGAATAAAAAATATATGATCATCTCAATAGATGCATAAAAAGCATTTGGCAAAATACAACACCAATTTATGATAAAAGCTCTCCAGAAAATGGTCATAGAGGAAACATACCTCAACATAATAAAGGTCACATATGACAAACACTCAGGTAACATAATTCTCAACAGTGAAAAGCTGAAAGCATCTCCCATAAGATCAGGAACAAGACAGAGAGAGTTTCCACTCTTACCACTTTTATTCAACATAGTTTTGGAAGCCTTAGTCACAGCAAATAGAGAAGAAAAAGAAATAAAAGGAATCTAATTTGGAAAAGAAGAAGTAAAACTGTCACTGTTTGCAAATGACATGATACTATACATAGAAAGTCTTAAAGACACTATCAAAAAACTTAAATCAGGGCTCTGTAACAACCTAGAGGGTGAGATGGGGAAGGAAGCAGGAGGGATGTTCAAGTGGGAAGGGACATGGGTTAAACCTATGGCTGATTCATGTTGATATTTGGCAGAAACCAATGCAATACTATAAAGTAATTATCCTTCAATTAAAAATAAATAAAAATTTTAAAAATATTAGAGCTCACCATTGGACTAAAGTTGCAGGAAAAAAATTAATACACAGATATCTCTGGCATTTCTATACACAAACACAAAAGGTCAGAAAGATAAATTAAGCAAACAATCCCATTTACCAACATACCAAAGAGAATAAAATACCTAGGAATCAATTTACCTAAGGAGGCAAAAGATCTGTACTCTGAAAACTGTAACTCAATGATGAAAGAAGTCAAAGATGACAGAGAAAGATATACCATATGCTTGGATTGGAAGATTCAATATTATCAAAATGACTATACTACCTAAGGCAATCTACAGATTCAGTGCCATTCCTATCAAATTACCAATGGAATTTTTCAGATAGCTAGAACAAAACAATTAAATTCATATGAAAACACAAAACACCCTGAATACCCAAAGCAATCCTGAGAAAGAAAAATTAGGCTGGAGGAATTAAGATTCCGTGGCTTACCGTATTGTTTTGATTCTGGCACAAAAACAGAAATACAGATCAACTGAATAGGATAGAAAGCCCAGAGATTTACCCCCACACCTATGGTCAATTAACCTACAACAAAGAAGGCAAATAAATAATATACAATGGAGAAAAAAGTCTCTTCCATAAGTGGTGCCAGGAAAACTGAACAGCCACGTCTTGGTGTTATTCTAAAGTATAAAGGCACACATTCATCATTAATTATGATACAGAGTATAGTTAAGAAGAGATATTGTCTTAAGAGTGCGCATAGGTATTAATTTCCCCATTTTTTTTTTTTTCAAATAAAGTCAGTTCATATTGTGAGAGCTTTGTAATCTCTTTTCCTATTGGCTGTCCTTTCCCCGGAGCAAGCTTTCTGAGACACTATTCTAGGCTCTGGGAGGAACAACAACTTTTTGTCTTCTTGTTTTGTGTCTTCCTGCATGGAACCTTGACCTTAAGCTGGGGCAACAGTGGTTAGGTTGCAAGATTTTCAGTCTACCACGCATGAGGTAGATCTCCTCTCTTCTGAATAGGGCCAGAGGAGAGAGGGAGTCCCTGAACTCTCACTTGCCTTCCTCATAAACAGCCTCTTCAGCTTGGAAGAGACGATAAGTGCTTGGGAGCCTGTCTTAATGAGATATGGTAAGCCCTGAATGGGAGCTGAGGGGAGAGGAAGCCCCGTCTTTTTTACCACATCTGCCCATATACATAGGTGGAGTGTAGCTTCCAACAAACCTTTGGAAGAAGAGGTAGAGAATGGGTCATAGCTCAAATGTCAGACTCTTGCTATTCTTACTGAGCTTTAGCACATTTTCTCATATAAGTGTTTCTTCACTTTGGTATGCACTTGGTACAATTTGCAAAAACTTTAAAGGATTGCTTTTTAAAAGTTTTCCCCAGGTTTGCTTGCTTTTCTAGGGAGTTAGTATACTGCCATCCTGGAAAAGAAATCCCCTTCTTCCCTTTTGAACTTACTCTGTATTTTTTGTTCCTTTTTCTGTAATGTATTACAGTATTGTTATGTATATGGAGCTTGAGGCTCGGGGGTTCACATATCAGACCAAAAACAGGCTTAAGGAGTTTTGTAACTTGGAGCTAATTCTCCCAGACACTCATGCCATAATATGCATATGTTAATCATTTTTGACACTGCATTGATATGGAGTAAAATTGCCACATGGCAAAGGTTAAAAGAACTAGTTGATAAGGCAGTTAGGCTTAGATTCCAGAAGTTGTGACCCCTGGTCAAGCCATTATTCCTTCAACACATAGTTCCTAACATAACAGTGTTTGGAAGGATCTAATAAGTAGTACTCTAAGGATTGTAAACAGCCTGGATGTTAAATATCCAGTCAATTCTCAGAGCATAACTCACTTACAAAGATATAGTATAGTTGGTTGAAGTCTTCCAGGAGTCAGCTTCATTGCTCTACTTCCTGAGGCTTCCTAGCCAGTAGGCTCTCCTCCTGTGCCTGCAACTCATACTTGAGTAGGAGAAACTCATGAGCCCTTTATGCCTGTATCCCAAGCAAAATCTTAGAAGAAGAGCTTACAAAATGTCCTAATATGTTCCTGATCTCATAATTTCCCTAACATGTGAAATCCTTCCCTTATCCAAATTGAATTTCGACTGCAGCATTCCTATTATGAAAGATACAGTAAGAAGAGATAATTGGTAAAAAGGATACAACATGGACAAAATCCTCATTTGTGAAGTTTTGAAAACTAGCAAAACAGACACAAACAAACAAATATAAATCTATTTTCACAGGCAGTGTTCAGGTCATCTAAGAACACCTATATCTCTTGTTATGTCTCAGTTTTTCAACACTTCCAGGATCTTTTAAGAAGCAGCTACACAGTAAAAAATAATTCCTTCACTCTTCAAATCTAATATTCCAAACAGTCATAGTGACTCATGTACATATTTAAGAACTTTTCAGTATATTAAATATACTCAATGAAGCATTCATTTGTTTTTAGGTATTCTGTGAAGTTTATTCAAAGGCACCATTTGATACCATTTTCTATGAATCAAGTTTCCACTGTCACTGATGAAGAAATGATCTCAAATTGGAATATGGTTTAACAGACTGGTTCTATTCTGAAATACCCACTGTCCCTGAATGGATTGGTAACTAGTGAGAAATAACCACACTTGACATTTAAAAAAAAAAAGTCTCTTAAAATTTTTTCTGCCAGAGAAATTTCTCTGTCATGGAAAGATGGTGACACTATTCAATACAGAGTGAAATAAAGTATTTTTGATGGGCAACTATGGAACGGATCATTGAAATGTTCAAGGCAACACAAATTCTGATAAAAACACTTTTCTGGGAGAGAAAGTATTCATTTAGTTCTTGAAGTTGTTTTAGTCTGAAAAGTCTTTGGTTAACATGTAAGTTTCTCTTTAAAAAAAGAGAAAGAGAAGTAACTCAAGCTCATCAGCTAGTATGTTAGAAAGGGTTCTCTAAAAATAAGGTACTTCAAAGTGCCACAAAATAATCAACTAGAATCAACTGTCCACAAAACAGAAAAGAGGTTTTGCCTCAACAAAATTATATTGCACAGTGTGAGGTCAGATTCAAAAAATGATGGAAGAATTAATAAAGATTATGAACATGTAATCGGAAGGTTGATACAACAGTGATGACAAAAATATAAATAGTGTGCAGGAGAAAGCAATAAAGGTTTAAGGGGAGGTGATGGGTTTGGTACTAGAACTCTACCTGATCGTGAAAATTTAGGGAATTACCATGTACATATACACAAGGATGTAGAACTCATTTTATATACTCTCAATAATTCATGTATAATTCACATCAATTATATAACTGTACATATGTATTCATGTGTTACTGCTGTATGTCTAAATATGTGTCTATATATACTTATATGTGTATGTACATGTCTATGTATGTGTGTAAAACAATATTCACTGGGGACAATACAGTGTTCCTCAACAGATTTTGGACTGTGATGGAGCTAAAATAAAATTCTGGATCTCTTGCCTACTAAATGTGGGTAAATGATTTAACCTTATTTGTCTGTAGGTGCCTCATCTAATATTACAATCCAAATGGAGTTATTTGTGAGTAGTACATAGCAAGCACTTAGTGTAATGTACAACACAAAATAATTCAATACATGTTAGCTACATGATACAGATAAATACATAGTTAAGGACATGAATATGTTATCAATATATATATAGCTACTGAGCTAGTATTAAAAAGTCTTAATGAAAATAATGTATTTCTCTTATCCCTTTAATACCTATGGGAAAAAAGGTAAACAGTCTTTATAATTTGAGTTTATATATATATATATTTTAGAAATATTTACAAGATATATATATATATATATGTAAATGAGATAAGTGAATAATGATTTGACTTGATGTTGTTTACAGCCCTTGGGTGTGAATGTAGACCTAAGTCATTTTTCTTCTTCATAACATACTCCTTAGATGTTCATCTATAGCCAGAGTAACTATTAGTGACATGGTTCCATAATTTCACATTTGATCTTTGACACAAAACAATTAATCTAATTCATAAGATCAAAGCTTGTGACAGTAGAATTTCCTAGAGATTTTAAGCTATGATTTAGTGACTCCTGAAAGTATGTGAAATGGAACATTCCAAGTATATAGACATGAAAAGTGAAAGTGTTAGTTGCTCAGTCCTTTTCGACTCTTTGTGACCCCATGGACTGTAGCCCACCAGGCTCCTCTGTCCATGGGATTTTCCAGGCAAGAATATTGGAGTGGGTTGCCATTCTCTTCTCCAGGGGATCTTCCCGACCCAGGGATCAAACCTGGATCTCCGCACTGCAGGCAGATTCTTTACCATCTGAGCAACAGGGAATCCCATTCCATGTACATATATAATGATTATTTGAACACCTGGGTATCACCTCTGAGTTTTATATATACAGACCTGTATAGCTGTGAATACACTAAAAACAGATTCTGATAAAGTTCTAATAAAATTATTGACTAGCTGGTGCTATTTATAATCAAGAGGACTCAGATGATATTGATGTTCCTGTTGAAAAGCCCTATGTGGTGGGTTTAGATACTGTGGCTACAATAAACATTAGAGATACACCTAACCTATAAAGCTAACATTTGCAGTGAGCCTGGTTTTACTTTGAATTTTGTCACCTTTCTAAAGTACAATCCTGGGTCCACTGGCTAAATTCTCTGTTATTTTTTTAACAAGAAGAGGATAGAATAATGAACATTATTTAGTTCCTCCGAATGTCAGAAAGAATCTCACAGATTATTGTTTCTACCTCAATAGGCTCTTAAAAACACTGACAGCAAACTCACAGATTTATTTTGATCATTAGTTACCCTCATTCATCAGACAACTGAACCATTAGTTGGTTTACACACAAGAACTCTTTAATGCTGAGCTCTTACAAACACGGGAAATATAACATGTATAACTTTAAAATCATAGAAACTTTTTTCTTTTCTTTCATCAAACTAGTCTCATGCCCTTGGAAATACAAAACCATAAATGTGGTGACTTGGGAAATAACTTCTCTTTAACTCAATTCAGATTAAAAAGAATCTATTAAAATTCTCTTAAAAGTGAACATTAGTATAAACTGAATCTCAATTTGGAGTTTTGGGTGATGATTATTTATATTTTTTTTCTCCTCCTCTCAACTGATTGTTATTATAGCTTAATCAGGCATTTATCAGTATCATGGAACTAGATGTAAATTTGCCTTCAGTGATTTAAAGTGATTTCATTACTTCATTTCCACATTAACTGTAATTGTTGCAGTAGAGAATGTCTCAAGCCCTGGTAATATTTGATGTAGTGCCACTAGAGGAAGGAAGAGGCTGCTGTCTTCAGTAGCCCTCTCTTCTTACATTTTGCTGCAATTTAACATAATTTAACTGTATAGAGAAAAGGGAAACAGGGAAAAAAATGTTCTTGACATTTTACTTAAAAGAGAGTTCTTGGATACATCATTTGATTGGTTTCAAACGCAAATGTCTAAAGAAACCAGACAGATTGTCTCTAAATAACTGGTCTACGGGAATAGGGAAATCATAGGGTGTTATTACTTTTAAGGGGGCAGCAGGTCTCAGACTCCAACTTACTGGGGCCAGAAAGAATGGAGTCCTATGTGTTGATGTAGCTACAGATTGCTCCAGAGAAGCCAGATATCTGAATCTGTGTATGTGTGTGAATTCTTCCAATTCACAAAGTACTAGCTCAATTTTTTTAAAATACAGCTTCCTTTTCTTCCCTTATCTCCATTCCATTTCCCCCTCAAAAAACTTATATGTATATCTGGTTCAGAAGTCACCAATTTGCAATCTCTACATATCATCATTATTATTATCATTATCTATAATAATATTATATTGCTTATCAACAGTAATTTAATCAAGGTTTGTTGTGAAAATAATGAATAATGTATTATAGAGTTATGATGGATTTCTTAAGAGCAGTATAAAAGTGGTAACATTCTATACAGAGGTTGACTGGTTTAGTGGAAAGAGCAATGATTTTGGAGTCAGTCCCTCTCGGTACTCCCATACAGGACTTTAAGGAGCTTGATTTTCCTAGACTTCTAGACTTGGGTTTTTCCATCTGCAAATAAAGATAATACTACTGACTTCACAGAATAATTGTGAAGAACAGAACTGATACACATTCTAAGTCCACAGAAGAGTAATAGGTCTGAGTACTATGTCTTAATCATCCACTCATCCATTCATCCACAGAGCCACATAACACTCACCCATTCACTAAAAGTATCTATGAAATGTGAATGTGAACTGCATGCCAAGTACTGTCCGAGGTAAACTGTATTTAAGAACACAAATAAATGTCAGTTATTGTTATAGAAATCTGGGAAGAAAGTGGCAAATGAGACAGAATGATTGCAGGGGTGAGAATGGAGTAGGCAGGAAGATGCCATTTGGATTTGCCTTCTAAATGAAAATATGAAAATGAAGCATTTTCTAGCATAACAAAGAGTTATGGATAGATTAGTTAGGGATAAGATTATTTTTTATGTTGAAAGGCTCCAGAAGTGAAAAAAAGGCTCCAGAAGCCTCCAGAGTTGAACTCATTAGAGAGGAAATTGAAAGGACGATAGAATTATATATTGTATGACAAATACAAATAATCACAACAAACTTTCCCACTGAGCTGGGAGTTGACTCACAAATCTTCTCAACAACCCATTCTCAATAGAATTATACTGGCATACAACATAGGACCTATTTGTATTTATCTTTTCTATTTTCTTTTTACTTTTCTAATATTTTAATTTCATTTCTAAAATTTTATCATGAGGAAATAGATAATGCTTTTTTTTTGTGTGTGCTTAGTCACTCAATTGTGTCTTTGTGACTCAATGGACTGTAACCCATTCAGGCTTCTCTGTCCATAGAGATTCTCCAGACAAGAATACTGGAGTGGGTTGCCATGCCCTCCTCCAGGGGATCTTCCCAACCCAGGGATCAAACCCGGATCTCCTGCATTTCAGGCAGATTCTTTACCATCTGAGCCACCAAGGAAGCCCAAGAATTCTAGAGTAGGTAACCTATCCTTTCTCCAAGGGATTTTCCTGACCTAGGAAATCGAACCAGGGTCTCCTGCATTGCAGATAGATTCTTTACCAGCTGAGCTACCAAGAAAGTCAGAACTAATAATAATACACCACTTTAATGCAAATGGTGATAACAAATTTGGGCAAATCTAAGATTTAATATAATGACCAAAGTGAAATTGGAACAGTACACCATCTACTAAAAGGATGGCAGCTGGAGAGTCATATAAAAAAGAACTGTACTAAAGAAAATAAAACAAAACAAAAAAAAATCAATGAAAATGAAACACTATCTGAAAATGCCCAAAGATGATGTATTTCTAGACTGAAATCACCATAAATAAGACCTACCTACCATTCAGTTCAGTTCAGTTCAGTTCAGTCGCTCAGTCGTGTCCAACACTTTGCGACCCCATGAATCACAGAGTGCCAGGACTCCTTGTCCATCACCAACTCCTGGAGTTTACCCAAACTCACGTCCATCGAGTTGGTGATGCCATCCAGCCATCTCATCCTCTGTCGTCCCCTTCTCCTCCTGCCCTCAATCCCTCCAAGCATCAGGGTCTTTTCCAATGAGTCAACTCTTCGCATGAGGTGGTCAAGGTATTGGAGTTTCAGCTTTAGCATCAGTCCTTCCAAAGAACACCCAGGTCTCATCTCCTTCAGAATGGACTGGTTGGATCTCCTTGCAGTTCAAGGGACTCTCAAGAGTCTTCTCCAACACCACAGTTCAAAGGCTTCAATTCTTCGGCACTCAGCTTTCTTCACAGTCCAGCTCTCACATCCATACATGACCACTGGGAAAACCATAGCCTTGACCAGACAGACCTTAGCTGGCAAAGTGATGTCTCTGCTTTTGAATATGCTATCTAGGTTGCTTGTAACTTTCCTTCCAAGGAGTAAGCTTGTTTTAATTTCATGGCTTCAATCACCATCTGCAGTGATTTTAGAGCCCCCCAAAATAAAGGTCTGCCACTGTTTCCACTGTTTCCCCATCTATTTCCCATGAAGTGATGCCATTACAAACACTAATACACATACTCTGCTTCCTGTCATAGGTAAGTCACTCTCCTTCCTTTGTCCATTTAAATTTCTTAGGAAATTAAATCACTTTTAATACCATAAGATCAAATGATTTCAAATTTAACAATAGTAATTTATTTGTAATCAGCTCATAATATGAAATATGATGCTAGCATTTTTTTTTATTCATAAGTTCTTCACTTATGATGTATAACATGGTCTGTTTACAGCTGGGAAGACAAACATAAATAAACAATCTCTATCCCAAAGAATGAATAGAGTATGACAACATGGATGGACCTGGAGATTATCACATTAAGTGAAGTAAGTCAAAGACAACATCACCCAATACACTTAAACATGGAATCTAAAATATAACACAAATAAACTAACTTTTAAAAAAGAAACGGATCCATAGACTTAGAAAACAAATTTATTTGAACATCTTTTCATGTGTTTGTCAGCCATCTGTATGTCTTCTTTGGAGAAATGTCTATTTAGTTCTTTGGCCCATTTTTTGATTGGGTCGTTTATTTTTCTGGAATTGAGCTGCAAAAGTTGCTTGTATATTTTTGAGATTAGTTGTTTGTCAGTTGCTTCATTTGCGATTATTTTCTCCCATTCAGAAGGCTGTCTTTTCACCTTGCTTATAGTTTCCTTTGTTGTGCAGAAGCTTTTAATTTTAATTAGATCCCATTTGTTTATTTTTGCTTTTATTTCCAGAATTCTGGGAGGTAGATCATAGGGGATCCTGCTGTGATTTATGTTGGAGAGTGTTTTGCCTATGTTCTCCTCTAGGAGTTTTATAGTTTCTGGTCTTACATTTAGATCTTTAATCCATTTTGAGTTTATTTTTGTGTGCGGTGTTAGAAAGTGATCTAGTTTCATTCTTTTACAAGTGGTTGACCAGTTTTCCCAGCACCACTTGTTAAAGAGATTGTCTTTACTCCATTGTATATTCTTGCCTCCTTTGTCAAAGATAAGGTGTCCATATGTGTGTGGATTTATGAAAAGATGCTCAACATCACTCATTATTAGAGAAATGCAAATCAAAACCACAATGAGGTACCACTTCACACCAGTCAGAATGGCTGCGATCCAAAAATCTGCAAGCAATAAATGCTAGAGAGGGTGTGGAGAAAGGGAACCCTTCTACACTGTTGGTGGGAATGCAAACTAGTGCAGCCACTATGGAGAACAGTGTGGAGATTCCTTAAAAAATTGCAAATAGAACTACCTTATGACCCAGCAATCCCACTGCTGGGCATACACACCGAGGAAACCAGAATTGAAAGAGACACATGTACCCCAATGTTCATCGCAGCACTGTTTATAATAGCCAGGACATGGAAACAACCTAGATGTCCATCAGCAGATGAATGGAATATACACAATGGAGTATTACTCAGCCGTTAAAAAGAATTCATTTGAATCAGTTCTGATGAGATGGATGAAACTGGAGCCGATTATACAGAGTGAAGTAAGTCAGAAAGAAAAACACCAATACAGTCTACTAACACATATATATGGAATTTAGAAAGATGGCAATGACAACCCTGTATGCAAGACAGCAAAAAGACACAGATGTGTATAATGGACTTTTGGACTCAGAGGGAGAGGGAGAGGGTGGGATGATTTGGGAGAATGGCATTCTAACATGTATACTATCATGTAAGAATCGAATCGCCAGTCTATGTCTGATGCAGCATACAGCATGCTTGGGGCTGGTGCATGGGGATGACCCAGAGAGATGTTATAGGGAGGGAGGTGGGAGGGGGGTTCATGTTTGGGAATGCATGTAAGAATTAAAGATTTTAAAATTAAAAAAAAAATAAAATAAAATAATTTAAAAAAAAGAAAAAAAAAAGAAAACAAATTTATGATTACCAAAGGGGAAAAGGAGAGGAAGGATAAAGTAGGAGTTTGAGATTAACATACACACTATTATAAATAAACAATAAGGACCTGCTGTATAGCATAAGGAACTGAAAATAATCTGAAAATGAATATACATATCTATATAATATATATGTATATAAGCAAGCTGATCACTTTGCTATATACCAGAAACACAACATTATAAATCAATTATACTTCAATAAAAAATAAAATAAAATTTTAAAGAATATCCAGATAAAGTAATTATGGTACTGAAAAAAAATTTTTTTGAGTCAACAGGAGAGATCAATAGGAATATTTGCAATATTTTGCAATCAAAGTTTGATATGTTAAAGATACGGAACAAATATATTAGAGGCAAAAGGAGTAAGGATTTAATGCTTGCAGAGAATTCATAGAAGGTTTTTCAGAAAAATAGTGATTTAAGAAAGGCCTTAAAAATGCACATGAGCTTACAAGTTGATTCTATGAATATACTACAGAGATCTTTACCTTTAATGTAGAAACAAAAGACAAAACAGGGCATTATATGTTAAATACTGAAGTATGCTGTATTAATTACTAAATATTATTGGTGTTCAAGAAAGTATGAGAAATTATTATTGAAGAAACCTTCTAAAAAATTGATTTGTGTCTTGCAAGGTATTCACTCTAAGATAGAAAAACCATGGAAAAATCACTGAAGGTTATACAATTTGTACCAAATGAAAGAATGACTCACAATCATGAGGACAAAAGCTACCTGAGCCCACATGCTCCTCCTGTTCCCTTCTGCTTTTACAGATGAGCTGTCCACATTGTTATGAAAAGCTAACCCTTCCATTTATGTACCAGATCCCACATTCTCTTGCCTAATCAAGAGCACGGATCCTGAAGTTTCCTCTCATGATGTTGACACTATTTCTTCTCTTTTTGCCAGATGTCTTCACTTGACTTACACATACAGTGTAATTTCTACCATCATATAAAAAGTCCTCTATTTTTTAAATTTTTTAATAGCATCATCTTTTATGATTTTTGTTTTTAATTAATATAACTGGAGGACAATTACTTTACAATATTGTGATGGTTTCTGCCATACATCAACATGAATCAGCCACAGGTATACACGTTTCCCCCATCCTGAAACCTGCTCGATCTCCCTTCCCACCCTATCCCTCTGGGGCTTTGGGTGCCCTGTTTCATGCATCGAACTTGCACTGGTCACCTATTTTACAGATGGCAATGTACATATTTCAGTGTTATTCTCTCATATCATCCCACCCTCATCTTCTCCCACTGAGTCCAAAAGTCTGTCTTTACATCAGTGTCTCCTTTGCTGCCATGCATGTAGGATCATCTTTCTAAATTCCACATATATGTATTAATATACAGAGCATTTATCTTTCTCTTTCTGACTTACTTCATTCTGTATAATAGGTTTCAGGTTCATCTACCTCATTAGAACTGAGTCAAGTGTGCTCTTTTTTATAGCTGAGTAATATTCCATTGTGTATATGTACCACAACTTCATTTTCCATTCATCTGCCAATAGACATTTAGGTTGCTTCCATGTCCTACCTATTATAAACAGCCCTGTAATGAACACTGGGGTACATGTGTCTCTTTCAATTCTGGTTTCTTTGGGGTGTATGCCCAGCAGTGGGATTCCTGGGTCATATGGCAGTTCTATTCCCAGTTTTTTAAGGAATCTCCACACTGGGCTCCATAGCAGCTGTACCAGTTTGCATTCCCAACAGTGTAAGAGGGTTTCCTTTTCTCTACATCCTTTCCAGCATTTATTGTTTATAGACTTTTTGTTGATGGCCATTCTGACCAGTGTGAGATGATACCTTATTGTGGCTTTGATTTGCATTTCTCTAATAATGAGTGATGTTGAGCATCTTTTCATGTGTTTATTAGCCATCTGTATGTCTTCTTTGGGGAAATGTCTATTTAGGTCTTTTGCCTAATTTTTTATTGGGCTGTTCCTTTTTCTGGTATTTAGCTGCATGAGCTGCTTTAAACAAGCCCTCTCTTGACCCTGTTTCCCCTTTCAAGTAATACCAACATTCCATTCACTTTACATCAAAACTCTTCCAAAGTCCTAATACTCCTTTTATCCAATGTTTCTATACCAGTTCAGCCTGTTGTCTCCAATCCTCCATCATACCTGCTGTTGTCAAAGTGACTGATGACTTCATATTATCAAAAGGAATATCTAAGCCTCAGAGGTCACCATTGTTGAACTTTCTGCACGTTTAACATTTTATATGTCCTTATTAAGTAACTTTCTTTCCTTGGTTTTCACAACACCATGTACTCCTGGTTCCCTCCCCCTACCCTTCCTTATTGTCAACTCTTCTTTGCTCATCTCATCTCATCTCCTCAACCACTAAGCAAAGCTCAGTCCTAAAATTTCTACTCTTATCAATGCACATTACCTTGTTGATTTCATCTAATCTCATTTTATTAAATCCAATCTATAAGATAACCCTCACAAATTTAGTATCCTAATCCAAACTCCACTTCTGAGCTTCAGTTTTAAATGTTTAACAATTTATTTGATGCCTATTTTTAGATGTCCAATAATAGACATTTTGAAATTATTATATTTCAAACTGATTTTTTTTAATCTCACCCCATCAGCCCACCAAAATTTTTCATTATCTTACCCATCTTAGTTATGGGAATCCTTTCAGTTCCTAAGGCCAAACCGTTTGGATTTATTCCTGATTTTAAATCAACTAGCAAAATCCATTGTCTGTTCTTTCCAATACATTCAGAAAACTCATCATCAATAGTACCACTCTGATCCAAATCAACAGTATCTCATGTCTCAATCCTTGCAACAGCTATCTAATTGTTTTCCCACCTTCAGCGACTGTACATTCTCTTAATGGTAGATAATCTATTATCTACATGATCATTTAAAATGTACCTAAGAACATACTCCTAACCCCAACATAACCACTATTTCACTCAGAGAAAAAAAAACAAAATTCATGCAGTGCCTTCCATAACCCTACATGATCTAGCCCCTCACTGCCCCTCTGATTTTCTCTTCTCTTCCACTCCCTCCATCAAGCTACTCCAGCAGCACTGATGACCTTGCTGTCTCTTCATACCAAAGGGTATTATGTTCACTCTTCCTTTGCCTGGGACATTCTTCTCCAATCCATGTATCAACACTACTCTTCATTTCATCCAGGCCTTAGATCAAATATCATCCTTTCATTGAGCCCTTTCCTGCCCATCCTCCCCTGTCCCCTTTTCCAAGGTTACATTCCTTTTTAACACTGATCATTATCTATGTCTGTCTACCTACCTACTTATTTATCTGCTGACTGCTAGTTTTTACGAAGACAGGGATTTCTTCTTGTTTGTTTTGTTCATCTACTGAATCTCTGGTACCTAAAAAAAGTGTCTGGCACCTAATAGACACTCAATTAATATTTGTTTAATGAGAATGAATAAATGAATGAACCAATTTTAGGGAGGTTAAAATGCTATGGAGTTTTAATAGTGAGATATAACAATAATAATCCTATAAAAGTTACTTAGTATATAAGCTATCAATGTCAGTGTGAAGAACGTAAACTTTTAAGTCACTACAGAGCTTGTGGTACATGCAAAATAGAGCTGTGTCACTGTCCAGTTGGGAACCAACAGGCTCACATTACTCTAGCTGTCTTTTCTTTTCAGTACTGTCCCTCACAATTTCAGTGCTGAGCCAGATGGCTCTACACAGTGCCTAGACATAGCATGAAGTAATATCAAACCACATCATGGGATCATGTTCTTTTGTCTTTCTTCCTTTCACAAATCTTGCTTTTTAACTAAGAGAATAAGGGATTCTGAGACAGAATTTTCAGGGAGCAACCATAGTTACAGATGGATTTTGGTTTTATTATTTCTGCCAAATACATATTTTTATACAGAGCAAACAATACTTGTCTTCCATTCCTATTCTTGGCATAAAGTCCTTCTCTAAGATGCATTTATTTAATAAACAAAAAATGACTTAAGGAGAAATGTTGAGTAATTAACAAGTTTTTGACCTGTAAATATGGCAAAAAATAATTAAGGGAATAAAAGAGTAAGCGTATATTTAAAAATGTCAGTGGAATAGGCAAATGACTATGTTTGAGAAAATGGTGGTTATTTATCTATCCCAGATGGGAATATTTAAACAATAGCATTGTTTGGGGCCTAGCATAAAACTTAAGCAAAAAGGACAGACTGACATAAAATAAAATCTCTTTAACTTCTCTGTGGATCTCTTGAGGCACAGCAAGTGGTCTTTTGAATTAGTTAATACATGTCTAATTAATGAGGCTTGGTACTTGAACATCTGCATTTTGCTCTTCATTTATTTTCCTTCTCCAACAGAATAAACCTCTGAATAGTCAAATTATATATAATAGGGCCAATTAGTAGAGAAGGAGCCTGAACATCTTTAGAGAAGATGTGAGAAAGTACGGTTGGCTTAAGATTAAAACGAATTGTCTTACTTCATTTGTTCTCATTTCTTTTTCTCTGCAACTTTAAATAAAGTACCCACAAATTTCAGATTAAAACAAAGAAAAAGCCAAGGTAAAGTTATGACAAAGACAACAGCACTGTGTTTTGTAGGCCATTTACTTCATTCCAGCCTTTTCCTTATCTGTGGTGGTTAGGAAGCCTGAACAAAACTTCCAAGAATTAAACACATTTCCAGATATCTCCTCCACCCAGCTCCCCTTGGAGATAGAAGTTATTATTGTCTCCTACTTTTCAACATGATTGTGCTTCCTATAATCTTTTTCTGATACCATTTCTCTTGTCTGAAATTGCCACCTCCACTGTTCTCTACCACATTGTGTTTCGAAGCCCAAACAAGTCCAAGCTCCTCATGCAGACTTCCTAGATGATTCTAGCCACCAGGACCTTATTGAGCTCTCTGTATTATCATTTCAATCCAAAATTAAAATTTGGTTATGAACAGGCTATTTTCTGTTGCACAAAATTAGCAATTTATTATATACACTCTTGTTCTCAACCATCATTTCCTGTATTTAACATGTGTCTTAATTATGAGGTTATATCATGTTACTTTTGATCTCTACAGAACTGTGTGTGTATCATGCATAATCATCCCATAAATTTCATGATCTTGTAAACCATGTGGAACACAAATGTAACTTACATATCCTGATTATGTAAGAGAATGCCTGCATGTGTTTTGAAATTCCTGTTCTTGCTGATGAAATGCTTACATTTAATAAATGCCCAGCTGTGACAGCTAAAATTAACACATCTTCCTCTAACATTAAGTAGAATGCTCTGTAAGCCTGCACTGGAGCGGAATGTAGCCAATTTTTAGAACCTCTAGGAAAATAGGGCACCTTTTAGCACAACTGACAGAAGCATCAGTGTGTCTAACATTGGACGCTTCACCTTCCTAAATTTGTAAGTATTATATAATTATTTTCATAATAACAAAACTTACCATTTAGCAATACATTTACTGGGATCCAGAAACTTAAGAGCTTTACATGTGTAAAAATCGTACCGTCCTCCTGACAACTATATTAGATGGTATAACTGTTTCCCTGATTTTACAAATGAGTAAACTGAGACCTGTAGAACACATAAAACAGCCAGAAATAAAACTTAGTCTAGTCCATTATAAAGTTAAATGCATTAAAATATTAAGACCTTACTTAACACAAAGACAGCAAGGTAATCTCAGTGAGTGAACATATTAATAATTCATAATCACCTATCATGTCCAAATCAATCAGTTTCCACCCTATCTTAAGGAAGACTACCCCCATACATAGCTTCAGTCACCAGAAAGCCAGTGATATCAGAGAGAGCCTCCTTCTCCTTCTGTTTCTAATACACTTGTTCTGCCTTGGAAGATCCTCTTTCAGTCCTCTTGCTCCATCCCACCATCTTCCTTCTTTGCTAGATTTTAGCTGTATCTTAGAACATTAACTTACCAATATACTTCAGAAAGATTCCCTACTAAGTACAGATGGGCCTCTCTATACACACACTAGTCACCACACTCCTTCAACTGAGTATATTAATAACATATGGAGTGTCCTTTTTCTATGGGAGACATCTACTCATTACCAACCCAATACGCATTCACTAAATTTCTTCTATATGTAAAACATAATCTCAGCAATTGTGAAAGCCACAGAACATCATGACAGAGCTTCTATCATGATGGATTCTAGACTATGCATTTGAATCTATGAAGGAATATTAGTTTCCTATTGCTTCTATGGCAAATTATCACAAATTCACTAGCTTAAAATAACATGAGTTGATTATCTTACAATCCTGTAGGTTAGAAGTCCACCACTAAATTCAAGATGTAGTTAGGGCTGTGCTTTTTTTCAGGGGATACACCATTTTCTTGCACATTCCAGCTTCTAGATGCTGCCCAAGTTCTTTGTTTCATGATCCCTTCCTCCATTTTCAAAGTCATCATCTCTGTGCCTTTCCTCTAGAGCCACAGATCTCTCTATGCCTCTCTTCTTCTGTATCTTTCCTCCAATTAAATACCTTTGTGATTATATGGTGGTACCCTGGATAATCTAAAATAATATCCTTATTTTAATGTCAATTGATTGAAGGTATTAAGTCCACCTGCAATCTCAAGCCTACTTTGTCAGGTAACCAGGCATATATATATATATATATATATATATATATATATATATGTTACAGGAATTAGGACAAAGACATTTTTTAATGGAAATAGCTCTATTCTGCTCATCAAGAAGGGTAAAGGAGAAGAACATAAAAGGAAAAAGGATCCACAAGGAAAAAAAGGACAGAAAAAAAGAAAAACACAGATTTGTCAGGGAACAGTCAAGGACAGAATTCCCACCGAGTGTTCCATCAAGACATCTTGCAGACGTTACAGATTACTGATGAGATTGCAAGAACATAAGTATTTTCTGTACGGTGGTCTCATTTTTGAAACTAAGTTATAAAATATTAATAAATAACTAGAGGGGAAGAGAGAGAGAGGTGAGTGAAAGAAATCCAAGAGATCAATCTTAAACGCTATTAAGTTAGCAGATTTACTCTTGCCGAAACTTTAAGTCCTGATCTTTCTCTTACAGATTTAGCACATCAATACAACTCTTAGAAAGTAGGCTATTTTCAACCAATACGCAAGGGGTACATGAGCAAGACAGACAGAAAGAAGGGGAGGAGGGGGATGGGGTAAGTGTTCCCTACTGAGATGCCAGCTTCAGCCCTGTTGATGTCCAGGCACAGAACATTTGTTTAGACCTAGCTAAGGGCCTCTGACTGGAGTCAAGATATAGAATGTTAGGTTCTAAGATGAAGAGTATGGAGTTATACTTGTGATGGGCCACACATCTGCACAGTATTTTTGGTGAGAGATCATATATTCACTTTTAAATAGTGATAGCATCTAAAAGAACTCCCTGGACAGAAAAAAATCATCAGTATTATTAACAGTTTGATTTTCTTTATCTCTTTAAAATAAAATTAGCTAAATTGTCATCAAACTCAAAGACCCAAGCAGGCTTTACCTCTCCAAATAATTTTCCAAACTCTATTTTTGTCATATTAAAGCCTATGTCATACTGTTTAGCATTTGATCATACATCATTATCTACTATTCTGTAACTGTGTTGCAGCCTTGACATCTTCCCAATTCATTTACATGCTCTTTAAGACCAGTTTTTTCTAAAAGTTCTCATGTTTCTAGCCATACAGATTAGTACACACTGGATGGAAAGGAATACATCTGAAAGGTCCTGGTCAAAAATACTTCCCTTGAATCAATTTATATTTCAAATGTAATCATTATTCAAATATGTTTGAACTTTTCAGGGGGCTTCACTGTAACTACTGCAGATATTTATGATCATATTTCACATAACAGTACAGCAGGAAATTACAAAAGGAGTAATACTACCATGCGTTGCATAATGACCATGTGCCAGAAACCATTCATTTTAAGTATTCTGTAGGCATTATCTCATTGTATCTTGATCAAAACTCCAGATCACAAATCACTGTAAAATTTAAATGAAGGATTTACATAAAGTCCTAAACACAGAATCTTACCTACCAATGATACGCGAAAGGTAGCAGAACATATAACCCCAAAACATGATGGAGGAGTTTAGGATATGCTACCCCCAAATATGCCACTTTTGGTATACTGATTATTTTGCACTGGAAGCACTAGCAATTCAACAGCAAATTCAGGAAGAGGCTTTCTCTGAACTGCTTTTATCTGCCTAAAAACATAGCCTCCAAAAGGAAACTAGCAGTCACAGATCCCCTCCCATGGAGTTTCATCAGCCAAGAAAGACAGACTCTTATCAGAGGAGAGATGACTATAACTTGACACCACATTCAAACTAACTTTGTCTTAAACTGTCACACCTCTCATCTATTCTTTGAAGATCCTGTTCGACTTTCCCTAGAAGTCATTCACTCTCCTCTAGTAGGCCTGTATTTTCCCTTCCTTTTTCCTATTAAGATGATATTTAATCCTGAATTCTAAGCCACTTCAGGAAGTTAATAATTTTTCCCTGGGTATCTCTCATATGTACATGAGCTACACATGTTAATAAACTTCTGTTTGTTTTTCTTTTGTTAATGTCATTTACTGCATGGGGTCTCAGCTAAAAATTCAAAAGAGAAGATGCAAATTTTCTCCTCCTTTACAATCGGCCGTGAAAAACTGCCAGCTACTTTTCAATTTTTATACTGTATCTTTCATGAAAACAACTGGAATTCAATAATTACAGTGACCTATTTCTTGGTATTTAATAAAAATTAACAATACAACAACTAACAAGACGTTAACAATGGAATAATAAGTTATTCCGACCTGGTATGCCTCATTTTCTTTCCCCTGGATTCTTCCTAGTATGCATAAGCATTTGCAGTATTTCTCAATAAGGGTAGACAGCTTGCTTAATTTTGTTCATGCGGCATTAAAACTATTCCTTAACTAAAGTTTTTAAGCGAAAGGCCTTAGGTGTCTGAATTATAACAACCAGTCATTTCAAAGCATCAACTAAAGCAATGTGAGCCCCCAGAAGAGCTGAATGCATTAAACAAATGGCCTCCCCATGGAGAGAAATACAGAGAGAGTCCTATTTTCTCTGTTTGAAAATAAAGCATCCAGTTTTCAGGGGTCCAGACCATTAGAAAAGGATTATGCTTTTGCTCTTTGGTTTGGAGGACAGAACAATTAGGTAGTGGGGAGCACACCTACATATCTCAGGTGAGGGTGTGTCAGAAACACATATTAGAGTTCTAGAAGGGCGAGCGATCCATGCAGAAACTGAGGCAAGTAACAAACGAATCTGAGTATCTTTGAAAAAATGTTGCATACTATAGCAGAACTTGAAAGAAAGTAGGTGTTTCTTTAATTTTTGGAATTAAGCTCAGTGGTTAAAGCATCTGCCTCCAATGCGAGTAGACCCAGGTTCGATCCCTGGGTCAGGAAGATCCCCTGGAGAAGGAAATGGTAACCCACTCCAGTATTCTTGCCTGGAGAATCCCATGGATGGAGAAGCCCGGTAGGCTACAGTCCAGGGGGTCGCAAAGAGTCGGACACGACTGAGCGACTTCACCTTCACCTTCACAGTAGTAATTGCCATTATAATTCATCTAGCATCAAAGCAAGCTTGTGGAACAGAGCTTGGGGTGCTGTTCTTCAAAAGGCTTATTTATTTCTCAGGATTTAGCACTGCCCTTTAGCCAAAACCACCAAAGAAGTCTCACCTGCTATTTCAGTGTAAACTTAAAATATTAATGGGGCTGAAGAGCAGTACTGCCTCTGGAAAGGCATCTGTCATTTTGCAACCACATTTCACTGCCCAGGGAACTAAGATACTTCAATGCTGAAATGGAAACTGGTGGAGGAGGAAGGGCAGATTTTCCACTCCTTTTCAATCCATATTTTTCATGAAAGTAGAACTATGAAACTCTTTTGCCGTCCAGACTTTAAGACCCCCTGGGTACATTTCGAGTCTTGAATATCTCTACCTTGTTCCATTTTGCTTTTCACAGCTCTTCTTCACCAGCTCTGCAGTATGCGAGCAAAATTTTAAAGTCTTATTTTGATATACTTCCTATCAGGACAAGTAATAATTTCAAATAGTAGGAAAATCACCTGGGTAATAAAATACCTAACTATATATTTAAATACAATGATATTAGTTTGAGATGATTGAAGAAGAAATCATTTACCTTTTAGACTGTTTTTACATCCATTTTACTTTATTCTTTCACACTATTCACTAAATTCATAGGTGTGCCAATAATGAAAAAATGTTGGAAAACCATTCATTAAACCAGAAGACATAAAAAACCAACTTAGGTGAAAAATATTACCCTCTTTCATATACTGATTTAATATTTTATTGAACTGTCTGCAGTAACATACTAACAATAATAATAAAAAACAGCATCATTGAAAATTTACAATGGCATTGTAATGAGTAAGCCCTTAGCAGCCATTATTTTATTTTATCCTCATAGCAAACTCTGTTTGGAAGGTACTAAGTGTTATTTCACAAATGAGAAAAACAAAGCACAGTGTGGTTTAAGGCCCTTACCTAAGATCACACAGGTACACAGGAGTCAGGATTTGAATCCAGGCAGGAAGTGTGACAACCAACGACCACACTCTAAAGCTTATTATTCATTTTGAAGAATGTGTTTTCTTTTCCCATATGGGAAAATGGAATGAGGAAACGGAAATCTGGTATTTAATAAAAACTAGTATGCACAAAGGGCTTTCCAGGTAGCTCAGTGAAAAAGAATCCTCCTGCCAATGCAGGACATGCAGGTTGATCCCTGGGTCAGGAAGACCCCCTGGAGAAAGAAATGACAGTCCACTCCAGTATTCTTGCCTGGGAAGCCCCACAGACAGAGAAGCCTGGTGGGCTACAGTCCACAGGGTTGCAGAAGAGCCAGATGCGACTTAGCAACTAAACGACATTGAGACATTGCATTGTTTCATCCTGGTACCTTTGTTTTTGTACAGCACAAAAACAGTGAGATATTTCTAAAATGTTGGAGGTGTTTAGGTGCTTCACAGTATTAACTCATTTAATCTGCATGATAACCCAATTAAGTAGATATTGTTTTTATACCCATTTTCCAATGAAGCATCTTCAACACAAAAAATTTTAGTAATTTAATGAAGATTATGAAACTGGTAAATGGCAAGATATATCCATACATACTTCCCATAGCCAACGTGAATCTCATGTTCAGTTCAATGAAGTGGATGTTTCCTACACTCAGAGGAGACTCTTATTAATACCTATGCCCTAACCAAGGCAAGCTGGTATATGACTCAGGAACAGGTATTTCTATTTTCTATCCTTTGGGATTCTTATTTATTGTTTTTTCCACAAGGTTCACTGGACTAATTCCAATTTCTTACATAATTGCTAAGTTACTCCTCCTAGTTCCTTGTAAAACAGGGACCTTCATAGGTGTCTAAACAAAGAAAAGCCAGTTAAGCAGTTGTATATAAGTGAGCAATCATGGAACAGGTTTCTACCTGGAAGGTTTCATACCAACTTCTCCAATGCTCTAAGGAAAGCTTTTGACAAGCTGCAAAATCATACTCTTCAAAACTCATTATTTGTATGAACTGTATGACTTAGTACGACAGGAATTCTGAAATTGGATGGTACAAATAATATTGTTAATAACAAATTTATTCCTTAAATATGTATTTTCTTGCATGTTTTAAAAACTATTTCTGACAAATTTTTATAATAAAAAAATTGTGATTTATCTCTGGAAATTATCTTAGTAGTTTCAAAAGGTGCAGTCAAATAAGCAAATGATAGAGGTAAATGGAAAGCAATACTTAGTGAAATAAGAACAATAAGGGTAGTTTAATTGGCTTAATTGGGTCATCAGCCATAGTTAAATACACCTGGGACTACTGACCATCTTGAAACAAGGAAATCATTTCCACACAGTACCTTTAGGAGTCTTGTCTTCTTTCTTTTCTTTTTCCAGATGTTGAGGAGAGATGAATGATCAACCAGTCCTGCCAACTGAAACAGTCATCTTTTCAGTTTATCTCCAGAAGATTAAATATAGTTCATGAAAAATAATTTTATATAATCTTAAAGTACGCATATTGCTGAAAATGTGTGATCAGCAACTTTTCATGATGAATTTGGAAAAAAACAAACTGAAGTCCTTTACTGCAGATTATTATACTTTAAATAATTTGACTTACTTACAAGCACTTAAGCTGATACATGTGGCATGGTAATCGATTACATGACCACATCATTTCCTGAGAGAAAGAAGTATCTCTTCAATAAGAACTGGACTGAGACTATAACCCCACTACTGCTGCTCCTGCTGCTGCTTCAGTCCTGTCCGACTCTGTGCGACTCCATAGATGACAGCCCACCAGGCTCCCCCATCCCTGGGATTTTCCAGGCAAGAACACTGGAGTGGGTTGCCATTTCCTTCTCCAATGCATAAAAGTGAAAAGTGAAAGTGAAGTCACTCAGTCGTGTCTGACTCTCAGCAACCCCGTGGACTGCAGCCCACCAGGCTCCTCCATCCATGGGATTTTCCAGGCAAGAGTACTGGAGTGGGGTGCCATTGCCTTCTCCAACCCCACTACTAAGTATGGTTATTTCCTTACCTACAGCTGTGTTTCTAATAGCATTCTTAAAAGCAGTAGTATCTTATGCCTTTTAAATTAATTTATCCTTTCCATGCAACAAACAGCTCACTAAAAAAGTCAAGATGCCAGGAGTTACTCACCTTTTCACCATTTAAGCTCACCATTCCTTTTTCTGTAACTGCAGAGTTCAATGCTGCAGCTCAGATACCTTCAACTTGTTTCTAAAACTCACAAGTATCTTCTTTTGAACTCTAGGCCTGAGCTCTTCAAAACTACCTGCTTGTCCTCCGCCTCAGTGAACTTTCAATCATAAGAAACACCTGCTGGAGGAGGCCATCCAGAAGCTGTGCTCACTAGCTGACCCCCAAGCTGAATCCTGGCAACTGGAGGCTCCTCACCCTCTCCCTTGTCCTTAGAGTGTGTGTTCTGCCATCATTCCCACCAGAGGAGCTGGTTCCAGGAGTAGCCTCGAGAGAGAAGGGTGATGTTGAGACCATTTTGAAGCTAAGGTGACTGAACTCTATTGAAGCCTCTGTATAAACTTTTTTAAGATTCTGGCAGGTGGGTGTAGAGGGTGATTTCTTCATCTCGCAGGGGCCCAAGTAAGTGTTACTCCTGTTTCCCTGCTTGTTAAACCTGCCGCCAACACAGAGCCAACCTCACTCTGGCTCTATCCTGGTTCTAACCAGATACTGAACTGTTTTTAAGCTGTAACAGAACGAAACTGAGATTCATGCAGTAGACATTCGCAGAGGAGAAAATTTTGACTTCAAAACTTCCCAGAACCAAAACTCTCCCCTTCCACGGAACCAAAAAACCTAGGGTATGACCCGGAACCTGAATGTCCCGGACCCTTTTGAAAAGGACGAATCTATTACCCAGAAATCTGTGCTGCTGAAGCCCTTTCCCCACACCTTCCCATAAATTGCCAAGTTCCAGAGCCCTCCAGAAGTCAAATCCTGCCATGCCAGGGCTTCAGCATACCAGCTGTCCTCTGATTTATAGAAGTTTGACAGATTTGATCCTGGCCTCCTGTCTCATTGCCAGCCGAACTCGCAATACTTTTTCTTATCTCAAAAGCCTGTGCCACAGTATTGGTGCCTATGCATATCAGGCTTATATGGCCACCTACCAATCTAGAATGGTCACCCTCTTTCTTCACTGTCTCCTTGCCCTGGGGTATGGGAGCCATTCTGTGAACCTCCAACACTCTCACTCCCTTGCCCTGCCTCTTCAAGACTCAGCCTAACAAGGCTAGTTCATCCAAGTATCACGTCAGTCAGACAAAATGGGATCAGTAGTTTATTCTCAGGAAAAGAGGTATGGTTATGGGTTATGGACTTATGCAAAAAGCAACTTGCGGAAAGGAAAAAGAGGAACTTATTTTGCTGCTTATGCTATGAAGCGAAAAGAAAACATAAAAATTACTTGTGCTTCATGAAGATCACAGCTCTACTGCTGCAGTTCTCATCTTGGTCAGAATTCTGTTGTACTAATGATGCCACTTACTCTGGTCCCACCTCTCTATGGAGCAAGTTACTATGTCTGAAATTGCATCCCATCTGTGACAGACATTCTTCTGCAAAGATTCCATTATATTTTGAGTTTGGAAAAATCCACTTTAAGTATGTAATCCTTATGCAAGTGCAATCTGTGCACTGTACATGAAGACTCTGCTTTCACACCAAAACCCTGATTCTGTTTTCTTTTGCCTCTGATTTTCAATCAGTAATTTTCCTCCTCTGATTCCAAGAAAAAGACCAAAATTCAAAACTTAGATGTACATAGCCCCTCCATAATTTGTATGTGTGCTATGTATAATCAGATTATGGGCTTCTTCCCTGCAGAAGCTTAACTTTCAGAGGTCAGATAATATGTGTCATAATCTGCAGGAACACCCTGGTTTTCATGCTGGTACACATACATTAACCCTAAACAGTTTCCCACTTAAAATGTTTCACCAGAATCATGTACAAGTATGTGTAGACTTGGACCTCCCTATCCCCAAAAAGGAATAAAATAACTTCGTGTTAGCAACCAGCTAACACCATACTTTGGCTATCTGATGCAAAGAACTGACTCATTGGAAAAGACCCTAATGCTGGGAAAGATTGAAGGCAGGAGGAGAAGGGGACATAGAGGATGAGATTGTTGGATGGCATCACCGACTCGATGGATGAGTAAGTTTGAGTAAGCTCTGGGAGTTGGTAATGGACAGGAAAGCCTGGTGTGCTGCAGTCCATGGGGTAACAAAGAGTCGGACACGACTGAGCAACTGAACTGAGGAGCATACTGTGACAGGTTTCCAATGGAGTATCGCTCTGTAAGACAATTCTTGTGGATTGTAAACAATGGCATCAACCAATCATCACTAAAAAAAGGTCGCATGGTAGTTGACATTTCTCCTAGAGTGATCGTAAAGGCTTGACTATATTTGTGATAATTATAAACAAATTGCAAGTTCCCAGTCTATCCTTTGTCCTTGTAAAGAACCAACAACGTTTTGTTGTCTCTCAGTACCCCATTCGGTGCATCTTGACCTGTTTTTTTATGTCTTAGTTTATTAAAATAAATGTTGTACATTCTTGGTGTGGCCAAAAATAAACGATGGTTCATATTGTGCGTAGGTTCTTGCTCATAACAGTCCAGACTGCTAACAGATTGCTAATGTGTTAACAGCTCTATTATAAGACTCTTAAGCATGCATTTTTTGTGCCATTTGTGAAATCAAATTCTCCATGTTAAAGGAGTACTGCACAGGAACACTGGGACAGATGCCCAGACTCTTCCTGCATACAGATATCCACAGTCAGTGTAATATATCCAGATGGCAGAGTGTTCTTACATTCTTCAAGGTGTGCTGATTATTCAGGTGTGCCCACACTGGAAACCAGAATATTGATCTGAAATTCTCAGATAGGCTTTCTGCCTCCTGCTTCAGACTTGCATATAATATAATTAAAGGTACCTTAAATGTAGAAGCTTCTGGGAATAATGGCAGTTAAAAAAAATTAAGAATGGGTGAATTCCATAAAATCAGATAATTTTTCAGTTTCTCCTTCCAAAGATACCAGTGAAAATCTTTACACAGATGTGATTCAGAGTATCTCTAATTCTTCTGTGATCCAGACTTTTAAAACTGTAAATTATTTACATTGGTTAATATTCCTTTATAAATTTTATGCTCTTGTCCCATGGAGTCTAGGTATTGATATTGTCAAGACAGATTCTGACTTTAGATTGGAATATGGATGGTGGCTAGGAGCATGAATACATGTGATACATGCAGTGTGCTACATAAAGGCATTTCAGGGAAGTTGCTTAAGATAACTGGTTCTAATTTTAACATTATCTGTTCTGTTTTACAAAGTTGCTCATTAGTGCTAGGAAAATATTCTGTAGAAGACTGTCATGGACTCTCAATCTTCAGTTCACAGTGTCAGTGGGGTTTAGTCCTTGATTTAAATTGACTCAGGTTGTTGCTGTTGAGTGGCTAAGTCACATCCAGTTTTTGTGACCCTATGGACTGTGGTGTTGGAGAAGACTCTTGAGAGTCCCTTGGATTGCAAGGAGATCCAACCAGTCCATTCTGAAGGAGATCAGCCCTGGGATTTCTTTGGAGGGATGATGCTAAAGCTGAAACTCCAGTACTTTGGCCACCTCACACGAGGAGCTGACTCATTGGAAAAGACTCTGATGCTGGGAGGGATTTGGGGCAGGAGGACGACCCAAAGGTCGTCCGAAGGGGACGACCGCGGATGAAATAGCTGGATGGCATCACTGACTCGATGGATGTGAGTCTGAGTGAACTCCGAGAGTTGGTGATGGACAGGGAGGCCTGGCTTGCTGCGATTCATGGGGTTGCAAAGAGTGGAACACGACTGAGCGACTGAACTGAACTGAACTGATGGACTGTAGCATGCAAGGCTCCTCTGTCCACTACTATCTCCCAGAGTTTGCTCAAATTCATGTCCATTGAGTCAGTCATGCCATCTAACCATCTCATCCTCTGCCACACTCTTCTCCTTTTGCCTTCATTTTTTCCCAGCATCAGGGTCTATTCCAATGAGTAGACTCTTCACAGCAGATGGTCAAAGTATTGGGGCTTCAGCTTCAGCATCAGTCCTTTCAGTGAATGTTCAGGGTTGGTTTCCTTTTGGATTGACTGGCTTGATCTCCATGCAGTTCAAAGGACTCTCAAGAGTCTTTTCCAGCACTACAATTTCAAAGCATCAATTATGATCCAACTCTCACTTCCTTACATGACTTCTGTAAAAACCATAGCTTAGACTATACGGACCTTTGTCAGCAAAGTGGTATCTCTGCTTTTTTATATGCTGTCTAGGTTTGCCATAGCTTTCCTTCTAAGGAGCAAGCACCTTTTATTTGGTGGCTGCTATCATTGTCCACAGTGATTTTGGAGCCCAAGAAAAGAAAATATATCACTGATTCCATTTTCCCCCCTCATATTTGCCATAAAGTGGTAGAACTGGATGTCATGATCTTCTTTTTTTTTTGAATTTTGAGTTTTAAGCCAGCTTTTTCATTTTCCTTTTTCACACTCATCAGGAGGCTCTTTAGTCCTCTTCACTTTCTGCTATTAGAAAGTGAATAGGAACTCAGAGATGCCATTTCTGCATATCTGAGGTTGTTATTTCTCCTGGCAGTCTCGATTCCAGCTTGTGATTCATCCAGCCCAGCATTTTGCATGATCTCCTCTGCATATAATTTAAATAAGCAGGGTGACAATATACACCCTTGTTGCACTGACTCAGGTAACACACAGACAAATCATATTGAGCACTTATTTACAGTCATTATGCCAAAAACATACTTTATATGCACAAAATTCCTATAAGAATATAAATATTACAAATCATACTCTGTATTCAATACTTTTATAATAATGATAATTAGTGAGATATATTTGTTTATGGAATTGAAATTTTAAGGAGGAGGTTTGTCTTCAGGCACAGAAGGTTAGGTTGACCAAACAATATTGCATGGATTCTCTGTACTCTCCAGTTGTTTTGTTTTCCACTATGCTGACTTTGGTGGCTCAGATTGTAAAGAATCTGCCTACAGTTCGGGAGTCTTGGATTCGATCCCTAGGTTGGGAAGTTCCCCTGGAGGAGGGAATAGTAACTCACTCCAATATTCTTGCCTGGAGAATCCCCATGGACAGAGCCCTGGTGGGCTACAGTCCATAGAGTCCCAAAGAGTCGGACACAACTGAGAGACGAAGCACAGCAAGCACAGCACATGCTGACTTAATCTGGAAGCAGATTCTTAAAAAAATAAAAAATAACTATCCATCTGGTTTTTCAGTCCTATAGATTTTCCAGTAATTCCAACTATGATCCTGGGCTGTTGCTTGATCATTGATATTCTGTGGTTGTGCCTAAATCACGTTCCTACCTCTGAAGCCACATGGCACATCCAGCATTGTCTGAAATACAAGCATTGGATCCAAGGGAGGGTAGTTCACAGAAAAAAATGTGTGTGCATGCTGAGTCACTCAATCACAGCTGGCTCTTCGCAACCCCATGGACTGTAGCACACCAGGCTCCTCTGTCCATGGGTTTTTACAGGCAATAATACTGGAGTGGGTTGCCATTTCCTTCTTCAGGGGATTTTTCCAACCCAGGGATCTGTGTCTCCTGCATTGGCAGGTGGATTCTTTACCACTAAGCCACGTGGGAAGACCAAGAAGAAACTCAGGAAGCTATTATAAGAGAACTAACAGGATGTTGTGCTGACTAAAACAGTAAGTATCCAATGTATTGTCACCTTACGGCTAATTACATTGAAGCTTTGGTAATGTACTATGTTGGTAAAACCAAAACTCACACACAGGCCTACTGACCTGAGTCACTCTTGATAATCATCCCTTATTGTCTATCAGAACCAATTAGATGAGCTCTGATATCAAACTTAGGGAGGACTGTTTATTCTTATTCAACCTCTAGAACTCAAACAACAATAATTTAACAAGTGAAAGTAATTTTTTCCAGTTTTTATCTTTAAAAATAACATATTTGTTAAAACTCAGATTTATGCATGAATATCAAGAACTTCAGACATATATCCCACTAAGATCATGCTCTGCTTTAAGGACTATTTATAAAGGGCTTCAAAATCTCAGAAATGAACTATTTGTCAAGCACATTATGATTTTTTTGCTGTAGCTTGGATTTTAAAATTAAATAATTGTTTTAAATATAAGTAATTAACTCAAAATTGATCTTCTATAAGCATAGCTATGATATATGACAAAGAGCTAAGACAGACAAAGTAGAGGGTGATTCAAAGACCTTCCTTTCAGTATTCTCTTTAAAATCTCTGCCACCTCTCATCTTTTTTAATCCTTGACAATCATTTTCAAAAAGGCTTTCTGAGATCATAAAACAGATCACGATCAAGTTTCACAGAACTGGATACATCTACTCACATAAGAATGCAGCCTTCTATCCTAGTTTATTTCTTCTGCTGTAAGTCAACTAACTAGCCTCACAGTATGACTTCTAATAAAAATTCTCATTATACCACAGCATGTTTGGCAAAACTCACACTGCTTTACATAAAACAGCTTCAAAAGTGAGGCAGAAAACATCCATCGCCTCACATGGGAGTGGTGTTGATTATGACATTATCATTTTCAAGATGAGAAAACACAGAAAGGTTAAGTGACTGTGGAAGGTCACACATTTCCTCCGTGTGAAGGAGGATGACAGTTTTGTTTGCAAAATTTGGAGAACTGGAAACAGCATTATCTAAGCAGTCACAGATTAACAGTCACTGCACCTTCTGGCTGGGGCACACTATTAGGAATGCATTTATCCTCATATATCATGTGTCATTGTTGTTTTGCTCCTGTGTGAGTAATTAATTAACCGTTACAGTGATGCTTAACTTGCTAGATTGTTTACAATTTTCACTTAGTTTTACATAAAAGTTTACCAATTTATTTAAAGTTGGTTCTTCTAAATCTTAAGAAATCTTGGCCTTTTTTTTACTGTGTAGGGTAACTGAAGCTCTATAACCTTTACCTTTATTTTTTAAATAATTTAACATGAGAAAAGGGAGGGAGGATAAAGATATTCAGCTGATTCAACTAAAATCTGATTCTTTTTAAATTACCTTAAGTTTTTTCACTGATTTTTGCAATGGCACAAATCAGAATGTCATCAACATCAAACCTACTATGTGAATCAACAGATGGGTTAATCTGAAGTGTGAACTTTACGAGTAGAAGCCCAAGTGACAATAATTGCTTAATGTAGCCTTCTAAACCCACATACTCTGTAATCACATCAACCATTTTTCTTCGTAACTTTCACACTGACAAATGTTGAACCTCTGTTTTCTGTTTTACAGCATTCCAAAAACACTAACAAGCCATTTCAACTTTCTTAATACATGCAGGTCTGCTCATATATTAATATTAAAGGAATTATCTTTATAGATGAATTGATCAAAATCCTTATTCATGGAACATAAAACAACTGCACCTGTGATTATAATTACAAAATCATTTTTATTCATCAGCTCAGTTCAATTGCTCAGTCCTGACTTTTTGTGACTCCATGGACTATAGCATGCCAGACTTCCCTGTCCATCACCAACTCCCAGAGCTTGCTCAAACTCATGGCCATCAAGTCAGTGATGTCATCCAACCACCTCATCCCCTGTCATCCTCTTCTCCTGTCTTCAATCTTTCCCTGCATCAGGGTATTTTCCAATGGCATCAGGTGGCCAAAGTGTAGGAGCTTCAGCTTCAGCATCAGTCATTCCAGTGAATATTCAGGGTTGATTTCCATTAGGATTGACTGGTTTGATGTCTTGCAGTCCAAGGAACTCTCCAGAGTCTTCTGCAACACCACAATTCAAAAGCATCAATTCTTCAGCACTCAGCTTTCTTTATAGTCCACCTCTGACATCCATGACATACATGACTACTGGAAAAACCATAGCTTTGACTTGACAAACCTTTGTTGGCAAAGTAATGTCTCTGCTTTTTAATATGCTGTCTAGGTTGGTCATAACTTTTCTTCCAAGAAGTGAGTGTCTTTTAATTTCATGGCTGTGGTCACCATCTGAAGTGATTTTGGAGCCCAAGAAAATAAAGTCTGTCACTGTTTCTGATGTTTCCCCATCTATTTGCCATTAAGTGATGGGACCAGATGCCATGATCTTCCATTTTTGAATGTTGAGTTTTAAGTCAGGATTTTCATGCTCCTCTTTAGTTTTCATCAAGTGGATCTGTAGTTCCTCTTTGCTTTCTTCCATAAGGATGGTGTCACCTGCATGTCTGAGGTTACTGATATTTCTCCCAGTAATCTTGATTCCAGCTTATGCTTCATCCAGCCCAGCATTTTGCATGATGTATTATGCATATAAGTTAAACAAGCAGGGTGACAATATACAGCCTTGACATATTCCTTTCCCAGTTTGGAACCAGTCTGTTGTTCCATGTCTGGTTTTAAATCTTGCTTATTGAAATGCATACAGATTTCTCAGGAGACAGGTAAGTTGGTCTGGTAGTCCCATCTCTTGAAGAATTTTCCACAGTTTGTTGTGATCCATACCGTCAAAGGCTTTGGCGTAGTCAATAAAGCAGAAGTAGATGTTTTTCTGGAACTCTCTTGCTTTTTTGATGATCCAAAGGATGTTGGCAATTTGATCTCTGGTTCCCCTGCCTTTTCTAAATTCAACATGAACTTCTGAAAGTTCTTGGTTCACATACTGTTGGAACCTCGCTTGGAGAATTTTGAGCATTACTTTGCTAGCATGTGAGATGAGTGCAATTGTGTGGTAGTTTGAACATTCTTTGGCATTGCCTTTCTTTGGGATTGGAATGAAAACTGACCTTTTCCAGTCCTATGGCTACTGCTGAGTTTTCCAAATTTGCTGGCATATTGAGTGAAGCACTTTAATAGCATCATCTTTTAGGATTTGAAATAGCTCAACTGGAATTCTATCACCTCCACTAGTTCGGTTCATAGTGATGCTTTCTAAGACCTACTTGACTTTGCATGTACTGCTTACATATGAATTAGAAAATCATTATGGTGCTATATCCTAATGGCTCTGCAGGTAAGGAATCTGTCTGCAATTCAGGAAACACAGAAAACTTGAATTTGGTCCCTGGGTCAGGAACATCCCCTGGAGAAGAAATGGAGTGGGTTGTTTAACCTTAGCTTATGTGAGAGTAATGGAAGGGTCAACTGAGAGAATGTAACATAGTATAGGTGTTACCAAAACTGCTGAAGAAACTGAAACAGCTCTATACTAAACTGATAGAGCAAGAATAAAAGAGTGATATATAATATATAAGTAAAATGGGGCTATATGGTAAGAGGAATTTGTACACACACACACACACACACACACACAATTTATATCAAAGAGATTCTGAACCAGTATTGGAGCCACCCTTTCAGAAGTAGAAAAGAAAGACAGACTTAAAGACACTTTTCTGCCACTGCCAAGACCTAGGCAGAGAAGAAAAGAACACTTGGCTTCTCAGTACTGCCTCTGAGACACATTAGGCTTAAAAATCTGAATTAGGGCCTTCCTAGTTTCCCAGGTGGTGCTAGTGGTAAAGAACCCACCTGCCAATGCGGTAGACCTAAGAGACATGGGTTGGATCCGTGGGTCAAGATCTCTTGGACAAGGGCATGGCCACCCACTCCAGTATTCTTTCCTGGAGAATTCCATGGACAGAGGATCCTGGTGGGCTACAGTACATAGAGTTGCAAAGAGTAGGACAAAACTGAAGCAACTTAGCATACACACAGGGCCTTACTAATAGGGCAGATAGCATTTATTCAACATGAGATAAGTTGTTCTGCTCAGTTAAAAACTTATTTTATTAGAGATACATGTTAACTAATAGTTCAAATATTAAAGGATCCAGCAAATCCTGTTGGGAGCTTTTCAAACAGGGTAGAGACAGTAAGGAGCATCTGATTAAAGTATGAGATGTTACTCAAGATTACAGAATGCATTACAGATGCAAGATAGACACCAGAAGGAAATCCTTTTTGAGGAAGGAAGCAGCATTTTTCCTGTGGAAGAGATGCAATGGTAAGTAGGTAAGTTCTGGGAAAGGAGAGGTAGACCAACAGGAAAGGGAGCTTCTACAGAACTATGAGTGAAAGCAAGAAAACTCCATCCATGGGATTCTCCAGGCAAGAATACTGGAGTGGGTTGCCATTTCCTTCTCCAGGAGATCTTCCCGACCCAGGGATTGAACCCGGGTCTCCCGCATTGTAGGCAGATGTTTTACCATCTGAGACACCAGGGAAGTCATACGTAACTCTAGAAAATGCAAAATAATTTACAGACTTTAAAAAGCTGAGGTTGGCCGCTGAAAAAGGTAAGAGGGAAGGATTACAGAAGGGCATGAGAAAACTTTTGGGGTAACGAATATGCTCAGTGTTTTATGGTGATGATTTCATGGATGCATACATGTGTCAGCTATACAGTTTAAATATGATGAGTTTACTGTTTACTGTATGTAAATTATACCTCCATAAAACTGTTTTTATTTTTTTTTTAGTTTTTTATTTTTTAAATTTTAAAATCTTTAATTCTTACATGCATTCCCAAACATGAACCCCCCTCCCACCTCCCTCCCCATAACATCTTTCTGGGTCATCCCCATGCACCAGCCCCAAGCATGCTGCATCCTGCGTCAGACATAGACTGGCGATTCAATTCACATGATAGTATACATGTTAGAATGTCATTCTCCCAAATCATCCCACCCTCTCCCTCTCCCTCTGAGTCCAAAAGTCCGTTATACACATCTGTGTCTCTTTCCCTGTCTTGCATACAGGGTCGTCATTGCCATCTTCCTAAATTCCATATATATGTGTTAGTATACTGTATTGGTGTTTTTCTTTCTGGCTTACTTCACTCTGTATAATCGGCTCCAGTTTCATCCATCTCATCAGAACTGATTCAAATGAATTCTTTTTAACGGCTGAGTAATACTCCCTTGTGTATATGTACCACAGCTTTCTTATCCATTCATCTGCTGATGGACATCTAGGTTGTTTCCATGTCCTGGCTATTATAAACAGTGCTGCGATGAACATTGGGGTACATGTGTCTCTTTCAATTCTGGTTTCCTCGGTGTGTATGCCCAGCAGTGGGATTGCTGGGTCATAAGGTAGTTCTATTTGCAATTTTTAAGGAATCTCCACACTGTTTTCCATAGTGGCTGTACTAGTTTGCATTCCCACCAACAGTGTAGGAGGGTTCCCTTTCTCCACACCCTCGCCAGCAATTTTTTTTTTTCATTTTTTTTTTAATTTTTTTTTTTAGTTTTTTATTTTTTAAATTTTAAAATCTCATAAAACTGTTTTTTAAAAAATAAGAATAATTATTACAATTATTTTTGTCTCTATATTCTACAAATGTTTATTGAACGGGTTTCCTGTGCTGGGTTTGAGCCTCTCAGTAGAGATTAGATCAAATGTAGTTCTAGCACCCTGGAGTTGAGTTTAGAAAGAGTAACAGACATTCTTTAAATTTAAGGGTAACATGCACTACAGAGTGTGTTGTGAAACTGCACAATAAAGAATTTAACCTAGTCTGGGGTTTAATCTGAGTTTTCCAAGATTTAAAGGATGAGAATCATATGGCCAGGCTAACAGTGGAGGAATGATCTTTTCCAGGCAAAGAGAATACCATATACAAGGCTTACAAGTAGAAAGAAATTTCTCACGTGGCATAAAAGGTCCATCCAACTCAAGGAGCCACCAAAGAATAACTGAGAAGTATAGTGGATAAAGAAGAGTGGGTTATTGGTAAAGCTCTAACTATATGCAATACTATAGGAATACTAAAAATTGTTCATTGCTTATGTGAAATTCAAATGTAACTGAGAATTCTTTATTTTTTACTTGCTAGATCTGGCAACCCTTGTTACTAGGGATGTCAAGAGTAGAAAATATTTCAAGGAAAGCACAACAATTACAAATCCTATTTATGAAGCATTGTACCAAGTGCTGGGCATGGATTCTTTAATTTTATATCCCCGCCTCTGCCAGTTCCACTGGTCACAGCTGGATGGCCTGATTTGAATTTCCTGATAACCTCAATCTGTTGCAGGCAGACACGAAAAGTTTCAAAATCTTTTCCTATTACCTTCAAAAGCCCGTTTATATTTGCCTAGCATCTATGTCGGAGAAGGCAATGGCACCCCACTCCAGTACTCTTGCCTGAAGAATCCCATGGATGGAGGAGCCTGGTAGGCTGCAGTCCATGAGGTCTCTAAGAGTCGAACACAATTGAGCGACTTCACTTTCAATTTTCACTCTCATGCATTGGAGAAGGAAATGGCAACCCACTCCAGTGTTCTTGCCTGGAGAATCCCAGGGACGGGGAGCCTGGTGAGCTGCCGTCTCTGGGGTCGCACAGAGTCGGACATGACTGAAGCGACTTAGCAGCAGCAGCAGCAGCATCTTTGTACTAATATAATCCCTACTTTGCCAACAGCAAGATTATTTTGGAGCCACATTGTCTTTCTAGAACAAAGCACCTGCCCTTAGAAAGTAAAAGTGTTAGTTGCTCAGTCATGTTCAACTCTTTGTGACCCCATGGACTGTAGCCCACCAGGCTCCTGTGTCCATGGAATTCTCCAAGCAAGAATACTGGAGTGAGTTGTCATTCCCTTTCCCAGGGCATCTTTCAACCCAGAGATTGAACCCAGGTCTCCTACTTTGCAGGCAGATTCTTTCCCATCTGAGCTTGCCCTTGCTGCTGCTGCTGCTAAGTCGCTTCAGTCATGTCCGATTCTGTGAGACCCCATAGACGGCAGCCCACCAGGCTCCGCCATCCCTGGGATTCTCAAGGCAAGAACACTGGAGTGGGTTGCCATTTCCTTCTCCAATGCATGAGAGTGAAAAGTGAAAGTGAAGTCCTCAGCCATGTCCGACTCTTAGCGACCCCATGGACTGTAGCCCACCAGGCTCCTCCAACCATGGGATTTTCCAGGCAAGAGTACTGGAGTGGGGTGCCATTGCCTTTTCTGGAGCCTGCCCTTAAGCCCTGTCTAATTAGATTTATGCAAGTGCTACTATTCCCCTAAGTAACAATGGGTCTCATTCTTCATATTTTCTAAACCCCCAGAGTTCTGAATAACAATTGGCAAACACTATCTTAATCATAATCATTGTAATATTTAATATTCGCTGGTTCCTATTGTATACCAGGTGCTCTGCTAAGAGTTCTATATAAATTATCTCTCTGCATTTCACAACAGTTTAATAACATTAATTTCATCAATTGTTCCTCATACACATGAAGAAACTGACACGTACAGCTATGTCACTTGCCAGAATAAGAGAACGGAGGCTCTCAGAAGTCACTTGTTCAAGTTTAAAGTGAAGTTCCTCGACCAACACCACTCAGTTATGGATTCAAGATTCAATTTACATGATCGTCAACCAGGCCCAGGCTCTTAATAAATACCCTTTGCTCACTTTGCAGCTTCCCACATCCTCTCCCATCAACTGACATATTTCTTTGTCATTTTTAAAGCCTGACTTTGGTCTGTTGTCTTGGTTATTTCCCCAAATGTCTCTGTTATAAACAAGGGCTTGGATTTTAGACAGGGTGGCTTTTATGTCAGAGCTCCCCTTTTCTTTTTTGTTTTACTTTACTTTACTTTACAATACTGTATTGGTTTCGCCATACATCAACATGAGTCTGCCACAGGTGTACATGAGTTCCCCATCCTGAACCCGCTTCCCACCTCCCTCCCCATATCATCTCTCTGGGTCATCCCAGTGCACCAGCCCCAAGCATCCTGTATCGAACCTAGACTGGCAATTCATTTCAGACAACACAGAAATACAAAGGATCATAAGAGACCACTATCAGCAATTATACGCCAATAAAATGGACAACATGGAAGAAATGGACAAATTCTTAGAAAAGTACAACTTTCCAAAACTGAACCAGGAAGAAATAGATAATCTTAACAGACTCATCACAAGCACGGAAATTGAAACTGTAATCAGAAATCTTCCAGCAAACAAAAGCCCAGGTCCAGATGGCTTCACAGTTGAATTCTACCAAAAATTTTGAGAAGAGCTAACACCTATCCTACTCAAACTCTTCCAGAAAATTGCAAAGTAAACTTCCAAATTCATTCTATGAGGCCACCATCACCCTAATACCAAAACCTGACAAAGATACTACAAAAAAAGAAAACTACAGGCCAATATCACTGATGAACATAGATGCAAAAATCCTCAACAAAATTCTAGCAATCAGAATCCAACAACACATTAAAAAGATCATACACCATGACCAAGTGGGCTTTATCCCAGGGATGCAAGGATTCGTCAATATCCACAAATCAATCAATGTAATTCACCACATTAACAAATTAAAAAATAAAAGCCATATGATTATCTCAGTAGATGCAGAGAAAGCCTGTGACAAAATTCAATATCCATTTATGATAAAAACTCTCCAGAAAGCAGGAATAGAAGGAACATACCTCAACATAATAAAAGCTATATATGACAAACGCACAGCAAACATTATCCTCAATGGCGAAAAATTGAAAGCATTTCCCCTAAAGTCAGGAACAAGACAAGGGTGCCCACTTTCACCGCTACTATTCAACATAGTTCTGGAAGTTTTGGCCACAGCAATCAGAGCAGAAAAAGAAATAAAAGGAATCCATATTGGAAAAGAAGAAGTAAAACTTTCACTGTTTGCAGATGACATGATCCTCTACATAGAAAACCCTAAAGACTCCACCAGAAAATTACTAGAGCTAATCAATAAATATAGTAAAGTTGCAGCTAATCAATGAATAAAATCAACACACAGAAATCCTTTGCATTCATAAACACTAATAACGAGAAAGTAGAAAAAGAAATTAAGGAGACAATTCCATTCACCATTGCAACGAAAATAATAAAATACTAAAGACCTATATATAGAAAACTATAAAACACTGGTGGCAGAGCTCCCCTTATCACCCTGTTTTAGCATATCTTATACTTAAAGCAACTCTTATTACCTCCAATGTACCAACTGTACTCTACCTCTAAAAACTCCACTTAACATTTGGGTTTAGGATTCTTTTACATCTCAAACTATGTGCAGAATGAAGAGAAATGATGAATTACGTATCTGAATTAGATTGTGAATATACAGAAACATTGGTTTGGTTTCTTTTAAACTGTGAATGCAATACAGAAGTGTTTTTTTTGTGTTTTTTTTTTTAATCGCTTTATCATGTCAATTAGCTCTCAGTATAGGCTCTACTTCACTAACTCTCATTTTGATTACATTAGTACCTTTATTTCTGTTCCAGTTAGTTATTTAGATCTATAAAGTTCAAAAAAAATGCTAATGAAACTGTTTGAAATGGTAGGTCAAATAACCTGGAAGATCTAAGGGAGATTATGTAGGCTCTAGGTAATCATTTGAGGGAGTTAAATCTCCTTAGAAAGATGCAAAAATTGCTTAATATTTTGGACTATCAGTTGAAGGACATAAGAATGTTTAGAGAATAATCAAATGATAATGCCAAAAATAAAATATGTACTGCAGGACAGCACAGCAACTGAAATGAAATTTTAAGGATTTTTTTGTTTACTACACATGATTTGAGGATAGAAATGATACTCCAATATAGGATACACATCTATTCTGAGGTAATATAAGTTCTAAATTAAACATAAAACAAACCTGATCAGTGGGATTATTTTCTTATTATAACTAAGAAACATAATAAACATAATAAAACACTCTCAACTCAGTTCATTAAAATTAAAGCTACCTGTGGCATGCTACTGAAATTAATCCAAGGAGCCCCAGAATCATCTGATGTTTTAGATTCAGGCCAAGAAAATCTTTGTCAAAAAAGGTCCATATAGTCAAAGCTATGGATTTTCCAGTAGTTATGTATGGATGTGAGAGTTGGACCATAAAAAAGGCTAAGCACTGAAGAATTGCTTTCCAACTGTGGTGCTGGGAAAGACTCTTGAGAGTCCCTTGGACTGAAAGAAGATCAAACCGGTCAAATCCTAAAGGAAATCAATCCTGACTATTCATTGGAAGGAATGATGCTGAAGCTGAAGCTCCAATACTTTGGCCAATAGATGTGAAGAGCTGACTCATTAGAAAAGTCCCTGATGCTGGGAAAGACTGAAGGCAGAAGAAAGGGATGACAGAGGATGAGATGGTTGGATGGCATCACCGACTCAATGTACATGAGTTGAGTTAACTCTGGGAGTTGGTGATGGACAGGGAGGCCTGGTGTGTTGCAGTCCATGGGGACACAAAGAGTTGGACATGACTGAGTCACTTGATGAAAGTGAAAGAGGAGAGCGCAAAAGTTGGCTTAAAACTCAACATTCAGAAAGCTAAGATCATGGCATCCGGCCCCATCACTTCATGGGGAATAGATGGGGAAACAATGGAACTAGCATCAGACTTTATTTTGGAGGGCTCTAAAATAACTGCAGATGGTGACTGCAGCCATGAAATTAAAAGACGCTTACTCCTTGGAAGACAAGTTATGACCAACCTAGATAGTATATTCAAAAGCAGAGACATTACTTTGCCGACTAAGGTCCATCTAGTCAAGGCTATGGTTTTTCCAGTGGTCACGTATGGATGTGAGAGTTTGACTGTGAAGAAGGCTGAGCGCCGAAGAATTGATGCTTCTGAACTGTGGTGTTGGAGAAGACTCTTGAGAGTCTCTTGGACTGCAAGGAGATCCAACCAGTCCATTCTGAAGGAGATCAGCCCTGGGATTTCTTTGGAAGGAATGATGCTAAAGCTGAAGCTCCAGTACTTTGGCCACCTCATGCGAAGAGTTGACTCATTGGAAAAGACTCTGATGCTGGGAGGGATTGGGGGCAGGAGGAGAAGGGGACGACCGCGGATGAAATAGCTGGATGGCATCACTGACTCGATGGATGTGAGTCTGAGTGAACTCTGGGAGTTGGTGATGGACAGGGAGGCCTGGCGTGCTGCGATTCATGGGGTCGCAAAGAGTCGGACATGACTGAGTGACTGAACTGAACTGAACTGAACTGAACTAAGTGACTGAACTGAACTGAATTCTCTGAATCTTTGTAAATGCATTTTCTCACTTCCTGGTATTCCTATCTCTCCCTTATTCTTTCTCATTCTTTTGCAGGAACAGCTTCATTAATTCCCCATGTGAATGTCAGTTCCTCAAAGAAGCCTTGGAGTAAAGGTTCAGAGACTTTGATATACCATTGCCCTCTTCCTGTAAAACCAAATGAATGCCTCTGCCCCATGGCACATGAGAAAGCATTTGCATCACTAGAGACTTGAAAACCAGATCTCATGAATGTGCTGTAGTGCCACATAACCAATATTGAATGAGAACAGAAATAAACTGAAAATGGAGATGGGCAGAAAGGAATACAATCTGATAAGAGTGAGTTATTATGGCTGGAGCGTAATAAATAGAAAAGTTTGTTGAAGAGTGAAAAGTTAGAAAGGCAGTAACTACATATTGGGTCTTTGTGTATTTTACAATGTTCTTCAGCTGCACTGATCCAAGCATAAGATGACATTTGAAAGTTTAAAAAACTCAATAGCAATAAACCCATGAAATCAAAAGTGACTATATAACTTAAAAATGACAGCAAAATTAAATTTAAACAATGTCCTGATGACTGTTTCTAAAATATCTTCTATTCCCTCTTAAGAATAATTTTTGAAAGACAGAGGAAGAAATCAAAAAAGGAAAAAGAAGATATTTCAGGCTCTTAACCTAAGAGTTTCCAAACCATCATTTTTGGTTTAATCTGAAATTTTTTATACTTTTTTTTATTGAGGAATAACTCACATATAATCTTATGTTTGCTAGAGGTATACAATGGGATGATTTGATATTTGTATATATTACAGAATGATCAAAACAATAAGTCTAGTTAACGTCTGTCAACATGCATAGTTACAAAAAGAATTTAGTTTCCATTTTTTTAATAACAATGCATGGTGTTCTAAAAATTTTTTACTACCACAATGTTCAGAGAAGGCAATGCTTTAAAAATTCTTTTTCATTTTTTTTGTTTGGTGGTTGTTTCAGGGCAAAATTCTTTGAGTAAAAGAACAAGATGGCAGAGGTGTAGGTGGACATGGAGTACATCTCTCTCCATGGATACATCAGGAATATACCATCAGACACCATCAGAAGTGCATGCAGAACACCAGCAAAGAGAGGACAGAAGTACCTGACCAAGGGAAAGGAATATATAGAACCTTGCAAAATACAGTAGGATGAAGGAACAAGGGGGAAAACAGGAGTGTTACTAGGACAGGACCTGCCCTTAGAGGGTGGGGGAACTGAAGCAGGGGGTCCAATACCCACAGCGGGGCAATCGTCTGAGTCAGAGGAGAAACGTTTAAGGCTGAGCATGAAACAGCTGATCTGTGGCAGCCTAAATGGAATGAGAATCAGACAGTCCTTGCTGCAGCCATCCATACCCAAGACAGGGATGCAGGTCCCTGAGAAGGGCACAGAGAGAGGCTGGGAGCCGGAGCTCAGGGATTGTGGAGCAATCTCACAGTGAGGGCTGTTGTTGACTGTGGAGAGATGGACCTAGGGGATGTGAGGGAGGAGACTGTGGTGGGAAATGCCCGTGGAGGAAAGCCAGGAAGCCAAGGAAGCAAGGCGATGCTGCTTAGTCAGCGTAGGGGGTGGAGCCACATCATAGCTTCACTCTCCCCACACGCCAGCATCAGCAGCTGAACAATAGAGAGGCTGGCCTGTCAAGTGCCTGACATACAGAACTACAGAGTAGGACCCCACCCAGGGTGCTCCCTTAAGTGACTGATGTGCCAAACTACAGAGTAGGACCTCACCCAGGATGCCCCTTTAAGTGCCTGATGCACTGATCTATGGAGTAGGACCCCAGCCAGGGTGGTCCTTCTATCTGCCTGATAAGCCAAACAGAGAAGGACCCCAGGCAAGGGAGCCCTCTAAGTGTCTGAATGGGGGAGCTATGGAGAAAGACTAGCCAAAGGGGCCTTCTGATCTCCAGCTACCAGAGGCTCAAAGAAAGACTCTGTTGTGCCTTAATTCCTGCAGCCGAGGCAGTCCATGTCCCTGCACACTTAGTGCCAAGAGGGTCCCCACGACCCAAGCAGCAGTGCCACCTTCACGCTCAACCCTCACTGCGGCAGAGCTGCCCAAGGCAAAAAGAAAAAGGTCTTGGATCTATGCAGGCAAAGTCACTTCAGTCGTTTTCAGCTCTTTGCAACCCTGTAGACTGTGGCCTGCCGGGATTCTCCATCAGGGGGTCTCCAGGCAAGAATACTGGAGCACATTGGCCAATACTGGTTGCCATAGCCTTCTATAGCACTATATTTCCTGCTGCCCTAGCGTCCAATGCTCTTGCTTACCTAGTCCTGCCAAAACCCCTGTGACCCAAGCAGCTGCATTACCTCCACAACAGGCCTTCGCTAGGGCAAACCCAAGTCTTCAAGGGCAGCCTCAAGAGCAAACCCCAGTGGATGACCCACATGCAGAGATGGAAATAAAACTACAATTGAAACCCAGGGACAGTGTGGCTAAGGAAGAACACCCAAAACCTTCCCACCAGCTGTACAAGCAACAGATTAAATCCACATGATCAACTAGGCAGATTCTGAGTCCATGGAATATATAAAAAGCCATTGAGAGCTCCCACAAATAAAATGCACTAGTTCTGATGGCTGTGGACATTGGAGATAAGAACATACAGGGGTAGGAGAAGATTAGAATCTGAGCTGCCCCCAAAAGAGGCCCAGAGATCAGCACAGTGTTGGAGGACTGTGAGATGAACTGTGATTCCCAGTGAGGGAAGAGCTCAGAAAGCAGTTATTCAAGAAAAACTTTTATTATTCTTATGTTTTGACTGTGGAAAATGCTTAAAGAGATGAGAATACCAGACCACCTGACCTGCCTCTTGAGAAATCTGTATGCAGATCAGGAAGCAATAGTTAGAACTGGACATGGAACAACAGACTGGTTCCAAATAGGAAAAGGAGTGTGTCAAGGCTGTATATTGTCACCCTGCTTATTTAACTTCTATGCAGAGTTCATCATGAGAAATGCTGGGTTGGATGAAGCACAAGCTGGAATCAAGATTGCCGGGAGAAATGTCAATAACCTCAGATATGCAGATGACACCACCTTTATGGCAGAAAGGGAATAAGAACTAAAGAGCCTCCTGATGAAAGTGAAAGAGGAGAGTGAAAAAGTTGGCTTAAAGCTCAACATTCAGAAAACTAAGATCATGGTGTCTGGTCCTATAACTTCATGGCAAATAAATGGGGAAATAGTGGAAACAGTGAGAAACTTTATTTTGGGGGGCTCTCATGGCAACCCACTCCAGTATTCCTGCCTGGAAAATCCCATGGACCGAGGAGCCTGGTGGGCTACAGTCCATGGGGTTGCAAAGAGTCGGACACGACTGAGTGACTTCTCTTCTTCTCTTCTCAAATCACTGCAGATGGTGACTGCAGCCATGAATTAAGAGACACTTGCTCCTTGGAAGAAAAATTATGATCAACCTAGACAGCATATTAAAAAGCAGAGACATTTCTTTGCCAACAAAGGTCTGTCTTCAAAGCTATGATTTTTCCAGTAATCATGTATGGATGTGAGAGCTGGACTATAAAGAAAGCTGAGTGCCAAAGAATTGATGCTTTTGAATTGTGGGGTTGGAGAAAACTCTTCAGAGTCCCCTGGACTGCAAGGAGATCCAACCAGTACATCCTAAAGGAAATGAGTCCTGAATATTCATTGGAGGGACTGATGCTGAAACTGAAACTACAACACTTTCACCACCTGATGCGAAATGAAGAGCTGACTCATTTGAAAAGACCCTGATGCTGGGTAAGACTAAAGGCAAGAGGAGAAGAGGATGATAGAGGATGAGATGGTTGTATAGCATCACTGACTCAAAGGACATGAGTTTGAGTAAGCTCCAGAAGTTGGTGATGGACAGGGAGGCCTGCAGTGTTGCAGTCCATGGGGTCACAAAGAGTTGGACATGATTAACTGACTGAATTGAACTGAACTAATGGAGAAACAGACATAGAGAATAGACTTATGGACATGGGAAGAGGGGAGGACAGGGTGAGATGTACAGAGAGAGTAACCTGGAAATTTACATTATCATACATAAAATAGATAGCCAATGAGAATTTGATGTATGGCTCAGGAAACTCAAATACAGGAGCTCTGTATCAACCTAGAGATATGGGATGGGGAGGGAGATGGCAGGGAGATTCAAAAGGGAGGGGATATATGCATACCTATGGCTGATCCATGTTGAGGTTTGACAGAAAACAACAAAATCCTGTAAAGAAATTATCCTTCAATTAAAAATAAATAATTTTTTAAAATTCTTTGAGTAAAATAAAGGAAATTCTGCTACCCAGAATGCTCTTTTCTGTCTTTGCTTAGCTAACTTCTACTCCATTTAAGGTGTCAAATCAAATATCATTTTCTCTAAGAGAGGCTTTCCCTGAGCAATTTGTCAGCATTTTGGTCTATCTGCAATGTTCTCTTATTGAATTTTCCTCACTTAGCATATATTTTTATTTGTTTTATGTCTGTCCCCCTCACAGGCTATGAGTTTATGATGGCAGTATTCATGTCTGTCTTTTTTCCCATAGTATATTCAGAGTGTAGCCTAGTTTCCTTAAAAGTCACTCAGTAAATATTTGTGCGATGGATAAATGCAACATCAAAACTCAACACAAGTATCTGCAACTCCAGGTAGCCATCCTTGATGCCATTGTCCTGTAGATGTCCTTGTTTTTATTTCCAGTGCAGTCAGCATATATACCGCTATCATAGCATATAACATTTTACTGATTCCATCATTATGATAATCCATCATTATCTCTCATCTTCTAGAGGTTGCCTAATAGTTTCTGGAATAACAAAGACTACTACTAGAATGAATGTTTTTGAAAGAATGAATACATAAATGAACAAAATATTATATATGCCATACATCCACCTGCCTCCCAGGTGCCATATTTGGTACTATAGCCAAGCTGAGGATCCAATGAACTGCTATATTGAACACCTCTAAAAGGCACTCTTCAGTTGAAAAGGCTATTATCCAGAGAGAAAAGATGCAATTATAATAGCCTCATCCTTTAAAAATAGTTTTAAAGGTAAGCTTTTAGTGTCCTCACTCCCTTATACCATAAGGAAATATTTTTAGCCACTTGATTCTAAAGGTTTTCAATGTGACAATGTAACAGTTTCATTAACTACACTTTCCATCATGTGAATGAAGACAAATAGCTGAGACATTCCTTATGAGGCAATGTGACTGCAGCATGATTCGACTGCTTTTCACCTACATTAAGTGAGAGTGATTCATAACACCTGAGGAGTGGTGTGCCCCTCCTGAAAAGAAATACTAATAAAATATCTTAAATAAGACCTCTGGGTCCCTTTCATATATAAAAGATGAGGCGATCTATCCAAGATTACCAAACCCTTTTTTTATTTTGGACTTATGGGAGATTCCTATGCCTTTGAATAAAATAACTTTCTTGACTAATAGAATGAACTTTTATTAACATCTACAATATTACACAAATATTGTGTGCGCACATGATTGGGTAATATGTCAACCTTATATATGGACACATGGCTTATCTAAATAATGGTGTGTATCTATATAATACATGATCTATAAATTCAACAAATGTTTACTGACCCCTATTATGTACCAGTCACTATTATAGGGCCTAGAAGTGCACTGCTGAATGTATCATAGAAAGTTCTTATCCTTTTGGATAATAGAATGTTTAACATTCTATTAACAGAAGACATAATAAATATTTTTTTAATTCAATACTTTATAAAGGATTGCATAAGACAATATGGTAAATAATTAGGGAAACCACTTTAGATATTTCATTTGTATACATATATGTATGAGTAATACATAAAATTTTACTGAATATCTCAGTAAAAGTTTAGTATATTTTTTAAACAAAAAAGAGTGTGATAACTTTATTTTTAAGGAGTGTATAAATAATTAAGGGTTGTTCCATGCTAAGATATTTAATGTCAAATATTTTAATTAACTTTAGCATGGTTTAAAAAAAAAAATCAGATCATTGCCAAGTTCAGATTTTTCTAAAACTGTTGAATACTGAAGATGAAACTGCTATTAATGTGCTTTTAGAAAGTCATCCCAAGTGTCGCTTTGATAAGAATTATATGAGGTCCTTTTGTAAAATATGGATTCTGGTTGCCCATCTTAAGATCTGCATAATCACATTTGTGTGGATGAGCGCTGTGACTGTAAGTGCTTGAATGCTCCCAAAGTGATTATGATAACTGGCCAGAATTAAGATATGTTCATCTAAAATGTTCAATGTACGCAAATTCAGAAAACATTCAATAAAGAGCTTTCCAGATTCAGAGAAATAAACATGCTCATTTGGTAAAAATGCAGCCCACAGTTTCCAGCCTAGAGAGTTGGACTCACTAGGCTTAGTATGCTGTTTGTCCAGCTTTTATCAAACTCCCTAGAGAATTCTGATGTACAAATAAGTTTCTGGAAATCATTGTTTTGAATGAAATGTATTAGACAGGAAGAACTGCCTACAGGTCAAGTATGGTAATTCTTTGAACCAACCTGGGGCAGCCTACTAGCAAAATTTCAAATAACTTCTTCCTGTGATGAAATGCTATACAGACCATGTCAACAACTACTATGGCTTCATAAGAAAATGGTGCTTTGGAAAAACACAGGAATAGATGTGTATTATATCTGAAAGTAAAAGATATTTGGCTGATTTTCTTGAGCATCTTCTGCTTATTGCATTTAAGTGACAACAAGTTTTTTTTATTTACAAATATAAAAGAACACTAAAGGATTTTTCTGACATGGTTCCTTATGATAATTATTGGGCATGAAGACCATAATCATAAATATAGCATTCATTCAGAAATGAAAACAGTTTGCTTTGGGTTACTTTTCTCATGTTTACTTTCCTATTACTTGGAAAAATAATTCTGCTCTCCATCCCTTTTCCATATTCATCTAGCTTCATTTTCTAATGAATTTTTACTCCTCTCAACTAATGACTCACACCTATTAGAACAAGACATTCCTATCCTGATCTTGGAATTAGGGAGAAGGAAAGGGTTTGAAGAAGCATCAATGTTGGACCAGATGTAAGAAATAATGAAGGAGAAATGTGTAAACGGTCAAAGAGCATCTGCAAAGCCACCAAAGATGGCTTTCTCATTCGGAACTGTCTTAGTGGGAAGGTATTTCACAGTGGCTTACTGTGAATATAAGAGATTTGTCATGCTTTAGGTATCAGGATTTGGAAAAGGCAGGTGATTACAAGATGCTCAATGAAAAGGAAGAGAAGAAATAGAGTGTAGTACACCCTATAATCACTGAAAAGTAAACACATCATTAACCTACAGTAATTTAAACTGTATGGCACTGAATAAACATTGACCCACAACCTAATTAAAGGAATTAGAGCTTTTAGAAAAAGAAGCAACAACATGTGAAAATAAAGGAGTCATTTCAATTCAGCTTAATATAGATTGCTATCAGAATCAGAAATTGGGTGAGTAAAACAACATAATTCAACATGTTGCTATTGTTAAAAATAAAATTAAGCAAAATGAATTGTGTAACTGCCCTGGGAAATGAACTTGGAGAAGAATTTGGGAACTGTAGGTCCTTATCCCATTCTTTCATCTTGGTTTGGGGACTATACATCTTGAACTCACCAAATAGTTCACACCTTCGATGGCAACTCCCTGCCATTACTGTTTATTCTTCAGGCTTTCTTCTTTCTCCAAAGCTCCATTCCAGGAAGCCAAGTCTCTATTTTGAGAAGCACACTGGTTTCCTTGATGTAGAACCAAAGAATAGAAAAAGAGGTAGGAATTAGTAAACCCTTTTCCATTACACAGTCACTTTCAGAGAAAACAAAAACAAAAATGCTTGCATTGACCTAAGGTTGACAATTGTTATTCAAAAATCTCAGATTATTAGTACATTATATATTTGGTTTTAAAGTTTTTTAAAATTATCATGAACATGAAATAAATTATAAAACCTCACTTCATGCTGCTTGATTTCTCTCAACCACACCGTCTTTAGGTTTGCTTTTACACTGAGCAACAAGTGAACTTGATGTTGCTTAGCTTAAAATAGTAGCAATTCTGTCACATATTCAAGAATGCTGAGAATCATTGCATTTCTTGGACACAATTTTGCAAAATGGCAAGAGCATGATGTTTCTAAGGAAGATGCCTTTAAGTGGCTCCGAAGCAATCACCATTTCTAGTTTTGTACTGAAATGAAGCCAAAAATATAATTTTATTGTAGATTCTGCCAAATGAATAGCAGAAAATAATCCTCTTTAAAAAAATGAAAGAAAAATAATCCTATTTGCTAACATTCCTACAGCATCATATCAGTGTATAAAGCCTGACACATTTATACATAATGTTTTTATCTGAGCACTTACTCATTCCAGGTACCTATAAGCATGTACAAACAGATTAAAGAACAATATTTATCCCAAGTTGCCTATTTTTTGGCAGATGCAAGCTTAACCAGACTTTCTTATATCCTGTGTTATCACTTGATTTTAAAAATACACACTTTATGATTTGTTGCAGGACACTGCTGTGAATAATCAGCAATTAATTTAAAAAATTATTCAACCAGAACTTTTTAAAATGGTAATTATTAATGAATCTATAACTGATTTTTCAAAAATGGCTTAATAACAAAGGAGAATATATTTATAATTAAATATCTATTTTGAATAGCATCCATTGTGTGGCCTCATTTCTCCAGTTCTAACAATGACAGATCTAACAAAGATCATGATAGTGCTTTCCACAATGAACATTAAACACATCATTCCAATATAATTTCAAACTACTGTCCTGCTCTATCTAATCCTTTCACTTTTTCAAATATAAAAGCTGAATATACTAACCACATAATCCTTCTCTCTGACAACAAGCAAAACAGACTTTCTGATAACTTTCTTACACATGAAAAAGAATCAAGACTTCCATTAAGTTTTCTAAAATATTTTTCAACTTCTACTTGGAAAACTTTGACAGTTTTCAAAAACTTACTCTCTATATGATTTTTTTCTCACTCCTTCAAAGCTCCTAAAAGACTAAGAATGGAAAATGGAAATCTGCTGCATTAGCTTGTGTACGTTTCAGCTGTTGCTGTCTATATTGGGGAACATTGTTTCATCTATTTTATCAGGTTTGGAATGCACTGAAAGTTAATTGAAGACTATTTTTATTGAGTAGGTTAAGAAGTATTTATGATTATAACCTTCAAGGTCCCTAGTACGTGAGCTTGATCTTTAAAGTGCCCTTTACAACATTCTTTACTAAAAGATTAGGACCTGCTATATTCTTGCCTGTATTTTTCTTTTTGCTTATTTTCTCTTTTTCCTCATCTCCACATTCTAAAATACTACATATTCAATGACATCATCTCAAAAACTTCCTCTCCCAGGTCACCTTCCCCAGTTGCCTGACTGGGTATTCTATTTTCTTCCTGATATTTACAGCTTAATCTATAATATGATTATGTATAATTTGTCCTATGTATTCATCAATATTTTGAGATTTGGAAGTCACTGATATATCTGAGTTATCCTTAGCTTTCATACTACAGTTATATGTACAAAATAAACATATTGTCTTAGAGAATCTGAATATGACTCCTTAATCTGTGGAAAGAGAATGAAGTTTTGACTAAATGTATTCTGATCCCCAATGAGAGCCAAACCTCTTATGTGTGTACCTGCAGGCTTAAACGAAGTTCCAACTTGGAAAAAAAAATTCTCAGTTATTATGATTCGATCCAATGTTGAAGTGTTTCAAACTGTTGTCAAATCTCTTAGTAGGGTTAAAAATGAGTGACCAAGAAGAAAAAAAGACAGAGGGAAAAAAAAATCTGAAATTCATGAAAATGTTTTGAAGTGATCTTAAAAGTTAAAATGTACTAAAGTATATTTAGTACTATGAAGAATCTATGAGATTATAAGTAATGACCATACCAATAGTTACTTTTCTGAAAGAAAGTAACAATGAGAGTAATTATTTCTTTAGTACTTGCTCTATAACAAATGTGCTAAGCACATTAGATCTACAATTTCATTTGTTATATAGTGGTCCTAGATTACTGAAGTTAAAGTTAAGTTGCTCAGTCGTGTCCAACTCTTTGCAACGCCATGGACTATAGCCCACCAGGCTCCTCCATCCATGGGATTCTCCAGGCAAGAATCCTGGAGTGGGGTGCCATTGCCTTCTCCAGGGGATCTTCCTGACCCAGGGATTGAACCCAGGTCTCCCGCATTAGAGGCAGACGCTTTAACCTCTGAGCCACCAGGGAAGCAATAATCCTATGCAGCATGGTGTGCACACCCATTACAGCGACAAGAAACTGAGAATGACAGATAAATTGTATACTCACTGGATATGCCTCTCCCAATTCCCAGTGTGCCTATAGGAAGCAAGGCGACGTGACTAGTTCTGGACCATGGACTTTGTATGGAATTGATGGGTACTCCTTGAAATATTTAGGATAGATGTGAATTTGCTTAGCTCTTTCTTCCCCTGGAAGCTAGCTCTTGAGATGGTGATGTCACAAGATTGACTCTTACGGGTTGCTGAGTTTCATGTGGCATTCAACTGCCCTGGAGTCATTGATTTGCTGAAGATTAAATGACCAAGAAATAAATCTTTATTATCAGTTCAGTTCATTTCAGTTGCTCAGCTGTGTTTGACTCTTTGTGACCCCATGAACAGTAGCACGCCAGGCTTCCCTGTCCATCACCAACTCTCTAAGCTTACTCAAACTCATGTCTATTGAGTTGGTGATGCCATTCAACCATCTCATCCTCTATCATCTCCTTCTCCTGCCGCCTTCAATCTTTCCCAGCATCAGGGTCTTTTCCAATGAGTTGGTTCTTCACATCAGGTAGCCAAAGTACTGGAGTTTCAACATCAGCATCAGTTTTTCCAATGAATATTCAGGACTGATTTCCTTTAAGGTTGACTGGTTGTATCTCCTTGCAGTCAAAGGGACTCTCAAGAGTCCTCTTCAACACCATAGTTAAAAAGCATCAATTCTTCAGTGCTTAGCTTTCTTTATAGTCCAAAACTCACATCTATATGTGACTACTGGAAAAACCATAGCTTTGACTAGACAGGCCTTTGTTGGCAAAGTAATGTCTCTGCTTTTTAATAAACTGTCCAGGTTGGTTATAGCTTTTCCTCCAAGGAGCAAGCATCTTTTAACTTCTTGGCTGCAGTCACCATGTAGTGATTTTGAGCCCAGGCAAATGAAGTCTGTCACTGTTTCCTTTGTTTCCCCATCTATTTGCCATGAAGTGATGGGACTGGATGGCATGATCTTAGTTTTCTGAATGTTGAATTTTAAGCTAACTTTTTCACTCTTGTCTTTCACTTTCATAAAGAGGCTCTTGAGTTCCTCTTCACTTTCTGCCATAAGGGTGGTGTCATCTGAATATCTGAGGTTATTGATATTTCTCCCAGCAATCTTGATTCCAGCTTGTCCTTCATCTAGCCTGGCATTTCGCATGATGTACTCTGCATAGAAGTTAAATAAGCAGGTGACAATATATAGCCTTTTAGTACTCCTTTCCCTATTTGGAACCAGTCTGTTGTCCCATGTCCGGTTCTAACTGTTGCTTCTTGACCTGCATACAGATTTCTTAGGAGGCAGGTCAGGTGTTCTGGTATTTCCATCTCTTGAAGAATTTTCCACAATTTGTTGTGATCCACACAGTCAAAGGCTTTGGAGTAGTCAAGAAGGCAGAAGTAGATGTTTTTCTGGAACTCTCTTGCTTTTTCAGTGATTCAGCAGATACTTGCAATTTGATCTCTGGTTCCTCTGCCTTTTCTAACTCCAACTTGAACATCTGGAAGTTCGTGGTTAATGTACCTTTGAAGTTTGACCTGGAGAATTTTGAGCATTACTTTACTAGCATGTGAGATGAGTGCAATCGTGTGGTAGTTTGCACATTCTTTGGCATTGCCTTTCTTTGGGATTGGAATGAAAACTGACTTTTTCTAGTCCTGTGGCCACTGCTGAGTTTTCCAAGTTTGCTGGCATATTGAGTGCAACACTTTCACAGTATCTTTTAGGATTTGAAATAGCTCAACTGGAATTCCATCACCTCCACTAGCTTTGTTCATGGTGATGCTTCCTAAGGCTCACTTGACTTCGCATTCCGGGATGTCTGGCTCTAGGTGAGTGATCACACCATCGAAGTTATCTGGGTCATGAAGATCTTTTTTGCATAGTTCTTTTGTGTATTCTTGCTACCACTTCTTAACATCTTCTGCTTATGTTAGGTTCATAACACTTTTGTCCTCTATTGTGCTCGTCCACATAAAATGTCCCCTTGGTATCTCGATTTTTCTTGAAGAGATCTCTAGTCTTTCCCATTCTCTTGTTTTCCTTTATTTCTTTGTATTGATTGTTGAGGAAGGCTTTCTTATCCCTCCTTGCTATTCTTTGAAACTCTGCATTCAAATGGGTATATCTTTCTTTTTTTCCATTGCTTTTAGCTTCTCTTCTTTTCCCAGCTATTTGTAAGGCCTCATCAGACAACCGTTTTGCCCTTTTGCATTTCTTTTTCTAGGCAATGTTCTTGGTCACTGCCTCCTGTACAATGTCAGGAACTTCTATCCATAGTGCTTCAGGCACTCTGTCTATCACATAATCCCTTGAATCTATTTCTCACTTTCACTGTGAGGGATTTGATTTAGGTCATATTCGAATGGTCTAGTGGTTTTCCTACTTTCTTCAATTTAAGTCTGAATTTGACAAAACCACTAAGTCAGGGGACCATGGGTTGGGAAGATTCTCTGGAGAAGGGAATGGCTAACCACTCCCTTATTCTTGCCTGGAGAATTCACTGGACTGAGAAGCCTGACAGGTTACAGTCCATAGGATCACAAAGAATCAGACAGGACGGAGCAACTCTGACTATTAGTTACCACAACATAAGCTAGCCTACCCTGACTGATATGTTGAAACTCCAAAATATAAGTTGGAATTTTGGGGAATATGTTGATTAATTTTGAGGAAAGTTCAGAGCTTACAATCTTACACAGTACGCTTCTTTCAAGAAAGCAGTTCAAAGTGGCTCCTCTAGTACAGGACTGCTCATTTCCTATGTACAACATCCAAAAACATTTCCTGGTTTTCTTTGGTGGGACCAGTGAATAGTGCCTAAGCCAAAGTTACCGTGTGAACACTGAATATGAGGAAAGCCAGTGCTCCCTGAGATGGCACACTACCCAATAAGATTGACACTCTGGGAGATGTAAATTCCCGGGGCCTAGGAAGAAACAGATACTGGCCCTTGGGTTAAATTCTTTGAACAACTCTGAGCTCAGCTTCCAGTTCTCCATGAAACCATCCAGGCTATCTGGGAAGTCTGAGATTAAAAAAAAAAAAAAAAAGTTAACGTGCCAATGTGGTCTCCTTTCCTCCTTTTTTTTTTTTTCTTTTTTCTGTGTGCTTGTTATAAGCCCATAGCAACAAAACAGTCTGGGCTTGACTCTCCTTGAAAATTGTAAAGTTGCTACTCCTTTTCTAACCAACATGTTTTCAAAAGCTGGAATGCTATTTGCATGTTCTTTTAGCCTAAATGTCCTACAAAGTCATAGTCTAAGTATTCTATACTTTTAAAGTGTGTTTACATCATCTGCCTGCAATGCAGGACTGCCCAGGGTTTGATCTTCGCCTCGGGAAGATACCCTGGAGAAGGGAATGGCTAACAAATGATAATCTGGGGATTCAGAAATGTTATGTGTTGCTTTTCTAACTTCCAAGTTTGCCTGTGTGTGTGTGTGTATGTGTGTTTATATCAGAAACTAAAATGAATGCTGCTGTTTCTTTTCACAAGAAAGCTCAGTTTATCTTTAAAAAGACAGCTTTGCAACTAAAATGACCTAGAAGGACATGTGCTTCTTAGCATGCTAATTGCTTTTGCCTGAGGTGGGATAAATACTTTGTAGCTGGCTTTGCATTTCCTAAGCTACATATGTAGACACTCTACATCCAGGAGGGAAATTCACTTAATGTGCTTTGTAACTTTTAGAACTGACTACACAGCGGACCTGCAGGTACCACTATGCTTTCAGCATGTAATTTTGCAAATGCAGTAATTATTTTTTAAAGATATGTGACTGCTCTGTTGAAAAATACTGCGAGAAGGGAGAATTCAAGGTGTATTGGGCCACGGAAAACTGGAAAAGTGATTCCATTTTTTAAAACTTTTAATTAACAGTATTTAGTTTCTTCAAGTATTCAGGTGAAAATCATAGATGCCAAGTCCTTATTCAGGTGAAAATCATAGATGCCAAGACCTCATTAACAATGAGTTTACAGGGATTGTAATATAAAATTATACACAATGATAAAACCATTAAAAACCCAACAGTTTATATTTTCTTTGTTTATAAAACCATGAGCACCCACTTTAGGAGATTTTAAAATTCTCTCATAAGACATTATAATCAAGAGCACGGCTGGAGCTATCATCTTCAAGTTAACTGATTTACCAATTTTGTCCATCAGAATTCACTCCCACTGCTTCTGGTAACAGAATGAGTTTTATTTGAGAACCTTCTCCCCTACTCTCAGTTAATGTAACTTACTTTATCTGACTACCTCTTGTTCAAGGAGATAGTATGCGACCAAGGCTTATAAATGAGAGCATAATGACTCCCTACTATAAATGGCTAGCTCAGGCATAGAAACAATCCAATGCATACTAATGAAGTTGGAGACATTTGTTGCCATGAAGAAAAGAAGCTCTATTGGAGAATGACTTGTCCCACTGAGGAGCCAACATAAAAGGAAGACAAACGCCAAGAGAAATGGCTCTTAGTATCACATAAACCCCCAAATCCAGATACTAATGGACAACCTGGAGTTTTTTAGTGACTAGAGGCAATAAATTCTATTTTGATTAATTCAGCTTGATGTCAGTTTTAGTCGCTTTTATTTGTTTTGATTTGTGCAATTAAGAAAATCTGCAAGTAAAAGTACACTTGAACACCATGCTTTTTTGCATAGAATCTGAAATTCACTACTACATGTCAATCAACTTCTGAAAAAGCTCCACTATTATTGATAAGACTGATTTCCTCTTGCTGTTTGTTGTTCAGTCACTCAGTCAGGTCTGACTCTTTGCAACACCATGGACTGTAGCATGCCAGGCTTCCCTGTTCGTCACCAACTTCTGAGAGCTTGCTCAAACTCACGTCCATTGAGAATGTGATGCCATCCAACCATCTTGTCCTCTGTAGTCCCCTTCTCCTCCTGCCTTCAATCTTTCCCACCATCAGGGTCTTTTCTAATGAGTCAGCTCTTTGCATCAGGTGGCCAAAGTATTGGAGTTTCAGCCTCAGCATCAGTCCTTCCAATGAATATTCAGGATTGATTTCTTTAAGATTGACTGGTTTAATCTTGCAGTCCAAGGGACTCTTAAGGGTCTTCTCCAACACCATAGTTCAAAAGCATCAATTCTTCGGCGCTCAGCCTTCTTCACAGTCCAGCTCTCACATTCATACATGACTATTGGAAAAACCGTAGCTTTGATTAGATGGACCTTTGTTGGCAAAGTAATGTCTCTGCTTTTTAATATGCTGTCTAGGTTGGTCATAGCTTTTCTTCTAAGAAACAAGTGTCTTTTAATTTCATGACTTCAGTCACCATCTGCAGTTACTTTGGAGCCAAGAAAATAAAGTCTGTCACTGTTTCCATTGTTTCTCCATCTATTTGCCATGAAGTGATGGGAACAGATGCCATGATCTTCATTTTTCGAATGTTGAGTTTTAAGCCAGCTTTTTCACTCTCCTCATGACTTACTATAAATGGTCCATCTCCTGTGATAAATAAGCTAGAGAGCAAATGTTGTTGTGGGAGCATGGGAACACACAGGAGAGTACTCAGCAAAAGGACTGAATTTATACACTACCAAGATAGATAACTAATGAGAACCCACTATGTGGCACAGGGAACACTACTCAGTCCTCTGTGGTGAGCTAACTGCAAAGGAAATCCAGAAAAGAGGGGATATATGTACACATACAGTTGATTCATTTCACTGTACAGTAGAAACTAACACAACATTGGAAAGTATATTCTAATAAAACTTAAAAAAAAAAAAAAAAGGTTCCAGGAGGAGGTACCACATAAGACCAAAGGATGTGTACAAGTTGTTAGTAACTGTATGCATGAGATGGTTTGGAAAGAGAAAACATGAAAGAAACAGCAGGCTTGAGGGGGTTCCAGAAGCAGGGAAGGAATAATGATAGAGAAAGATATCCAAGAGTAAATACTGGATATTTAGCTCCAGAGTTCCAGAGATGCAGAGTGTGAATCATCAGCAAATCTTTGGAATTTGAGGGAGGCCATGAGAGTAACGGAGTTTTCCTAGAGAGTGTAGAGACTGGAGAAATGTAGAGTGTGGAGTCTCAAGACTGCGGACAAACACAATCAAAGGGCACTGAAAAGGAAGGAAAGAATTATCCACAGAAGGAGAATGAAGAACAAGGAGTCTAGCATCACACGGGTCAAGAGAACATGTTTCAAGGAAAAAGTAGTTGTTCTTAACAGGGACAAACAGTGTAGAGAAGTTAAATAAGTTAAGGCTTGAATAGTGGTCATTACATTTAACACCTAGAGAATGGTTCATATCCTGGATGAGATCAGTTTTAATGGAGTGGTGAGTACAGAAGACAAATTATCATGTACTGAATGTTTGGTGAAGAAGAGAAGAAGCAAAGACATTCTTTCAAGTAGTTTGACCCTAAAAGGGAAGAATGAGATTTTGGTGGCTTGATGGGGGGGGTGGGTATTAGATTGGGAAAATTAAAAATGAATACATATTTGTTCAAGTTGACAGTTATTTGAGGATTTTTTTTTTTAAATTTTAAAATCTTTAATTCTTACATGCATTCCCAAACATGAACCCCCTCCCACCTCCCTCCCCATAACATCTTTCTGGGTCATCCCCATGCACCAGCCCCAAGCATGCTGCATCCTGCGTCAGACATAGACTGGCGATTCAATTCACATGATAGTATACATGTTAGAATGTCATTCTCCCAAATCATCCCACCCTCTCCCTCTCCCCCTGAGTCCAAAAGTCCGTTATACACATCTGTGTCTCTTTCCCTGTCTTGCATACAGGGTCGTCATTGCCATCTTCCTAAATTCCATATATATGTGTTAGTATACTGTATTGGTGTTTTTCTTTCTGGCTTACTTCACTCTGTATAATCGGCTCCAGTTTCATCCATCTCATCAGAACTGATTCAAATGAATTCTTTTTAACGGCTGAGTAATACTCCATTGTGTATATGTACCACAGCTTGCTTATCCATTCATCTGCTGATGGACATCTAGGTTGTTTCCATGTCCTGGCTATTATAAACAGTGCTGCGATGAACATTGGGGTACATGTGTCTCTTTCAATTCTGGTTTCCTCGGTGTGTATGCCCAGAAGTGGGATTGCTGGGTCATAAGGTAGTTCTATTTGCAATTTTTTAAGGAATCTACAGCGCGACTGAACTTCACTACCTATATTTGAGGATTTTTAAATTTTTCTTTTAAAGAAGAAGTTGGGAGAAGCAGAGGTTTAAGATCTAAGAGAGAGAGAGAAAAAAAAAATGCTAGTGGATAATTAGGCACAAAAAACAGCAGATGGAGACACATGGAAACTAGCTTACCTTTTCCTTTGTGTTGAAAAAATACAAAGCATGGCGTTTCCATGAGCAGCACTGAATCTTCACGTATCTAAATATTCTAGCTCGACTCAGGTAATCATCCCTTCGCTATATGCTTTTGTCTTCAAAATTCCTGAAGGATTCAGGCATCAGACGTTGGTACATTATGCACTGAGTGGTTTTATTTGTTCTCTTAAAAGAAGAGAAAACAAAGAGAATCTAGGAAAGCAGAAATGCTACTGTCTCATCATACTTTCAGAATTTATACAGACACACCTCTTTTTAAAAAATAGAATAATAAGTGAGGCAAACGTTTCAAACTGCATGGTTCTTTTCAATTTAACAACACAAAAACTGTATTTCTTTGTTTTTATCTATCTTTCTACCCTACCTATCATCTATATTTCCAACTATCATCCATCTATTTTACCTACTTACTTTCTGTTTCAGATGAGAAAATTTAACTCTATAATTGCCCCGTATTTTATGGAGCAATTGTGTTTCCTCAGTAAATCTCTATTCAATATATTAAATATAAAAATCTGGAAATATTTCTTCAGTTAAAGAAAAGGACAATCAGGAATGAAACCTTCAACAGATCCTTAAAAATATATTTGAGGAAGTTACTCTATTAAAAATATAAACAGGCAGATGTCCTCTGTAAATACAAGTATTTGACTGATTTTAGAAATATCCTTTACTCTCTTGGCAAAAACATTTGGATTCTGAATTAAAGCATTCAAATACAGATGGATTAAATTCAGCAGATAATTAGCTCTTTATACAACTATCTCACATTTCAATCCACAAAAATCATACAGGATGCAATGTACATTTAATTTATGAGTATCTCATTAATTCCACTGCTGTTTTAACCAGTACTCAAAAAGAATATTGAAGACTTTGCTACTATATGGCTTAAAGCCGTATCTCCCACATTCAATATAAAAGACATTTCATAACAGATGGAAATAAAAAAATGATATGGAGTTACAACAATCTGAAGATGACCATATATTTCAGTAAATTTATAAGCTTTTCCCATTTACAGTTCTTTTTAAAAGTATCACAGACATTTTAAATTTCTTCATATATCTTTCTTTGGGCAGATGCAAGAAAGCCAAATAATCACTAACAATCCATCAACAATATAATGGAATTTATGCTTTAGCAAATTGACTAAATAATGGCTCACATTTAGGAAAACGGACCTCTTAAATGGCCTAACTATAGTCCTCATCTATATTTTAGAGCTCTTTCTTCTGAAGGCTTTAAGCACTGTATAATTGGGTTGATAAGTAATGCATTATATCATGTGTTTGCTCTAGGGCAAACAAAACAAACTTACCAACTAGCCTAGAAAAACAACTCCCAACAAGAGTGAGAGAGAAAGAGGCTGGGGCACTTCCTAGAAACAAAATGAATTTGGCATATTCCAGCCTCAGGCAGCCAAGGAAGCCACAAGAAAATCAGAGAAGCTTAGGACAGGTGGAACTCAGTTGTATAATAACTACAATTTAGCCTACTTGGAGGGGAATGTAAATTAAATTTCACAGGCTTCACAGGCAAAATTAAAAAGCATTGCAAAACCAGCCAACATTCTCTTCAGGTTAATTCATGTTACTGGAGTCTAGGAGGTACTATATACATGAGATTACCCACCCACCAAAATGGAGAAATGAGACTCAGTACAGCAGGTAATGTGTTCCTTCAGAGGAAATTAGAATATATGGTAGCAGCCAACTCTACTAACATGAAAGTGATAGTTTCTTTTGATTATAAATTAATATAACCCTTGACTTTTATCCCTCATGGCCCATTAAGACAGAGAAAACAAAGTACAAATCCCATATTGCAAAATAAGTCATATAAATTATTGCAATCATATTCCACTTTGTATGGCCTTATTATGACAAATTTTAGTCTGGTTTTACTCTTAGCAGCTGCCTTTTTTTTAAATGACCCACCAAGCTGACCACATACGAGACAGTTGTTCAAAAACAGTTTTGCCCTTGATTCTCAACAATACAATTCAGTAGCCCATATAGTAATTTGAGGAAATCAAAGTCAACATCAACTGAGCTAAAAAATCATCAGCATCAGGTCAGCCAGACTGACAGATCAGCTAAACAAAAAGATTATTTTTTCACAAATAGGTCACCTTTCAGAATTAAAAAGCTTTGTGTGATCTTGCAAAAGTAATCCAACTAGACTCATTTAATAATTTTTTTTCTCTGTTTTGAGGCAAAAGAATTAAGAGACCAGTGATATTTTTCTTCATCATGGTTTTTATTTATATACTATAACTACAATTAGAAAGGGTTGTTGGGAAACTATGAACAGAAAGCCACTCTGCTGGGGTAAGTCAACTGACATTTCCCTGGTGGTCAGTTTAGAATCTACCTTACAATACAGGGGACATGGGTTTGATCCCTGGTTGGTTAACTAAGATCCCACATGCTGTGGAGCAAGCAAGTCTACATACTGCAACTACTGAGCCTACATTCAGAACCTGGGCAACACCACTAGACAGGCCATGCACTGCAACGAAAGATCCTGTGCAAAGATCCCAAATACCACAACTGAGACCCCGTGAAACCCAGTAAATCAATAACATTTTTAAAAAAGAAAAAAACATGAAGACTTCCAAAAGGGAAGACACAAGAGAAGCTTGAGGAATCTAGGGGGCAGAAACAATTGGATAATCACCTTAGTCAATCCTTCCATGAATGTCTCAAGAATCAATTTCTCAGGAGAAAAACCTGTACTTAGGTTTCATGTCCATCTCTTGGCTGGTTGAGCATGGGATACTTTGTTTTTGTTGAGCACGGGTGTACCTATGGCTGATTCTTGTTGATGTGCAATTATCCTTCAATTAAAAAATAAATAATTTTTTATAAAAGTACCCCAGAGATTATACACAATGAAGATAGGCAAAGGAGAGAATTTAAAATCAAATATCTGGCCTATAACTTACATATATTCTTGGATAAATTAATTCTCTATAAAAGTCATCCACATTTTCTTTTCCTTGAAAATTTGAAGAGAGAATAATTAGCTTTCACACTAGTAAGCCTATACTGTACTTGCCCACAATGTACCAGGTAACACATAATATAAATGGGGAACTGGAAATTAAATCAAATTAGGTTTTGTGACACTCAAGGCATTACTAATAAAAATAGGAAAGGCAACTAAGTTTACAGTACAATAAGACCTATGCTAGATGCACATGGATAATGGAATTTTTGATGAAGCAATTTGTGATTATTCTACAAGAAAGAGAAAACAGATCTTTAGACAGAGAAATGTTACAGGGCCCACCATGCATGCCAGTGTGACACTTCATTGTTAGAAAGCAATGATGAGTGCTTGCAAATTGACTCTAAACTGAAATTTAAGGACATGAGTCTGAGTGAACTCTGGGAGATGGTGATGAACAGGGAGGCCTGGCGTGCTACGATTCATGGGGTCGCAAAGAGTCGGACACGACTGAGCCACTGAACTGAACTGAACCTTCTTTTGTCATAATATACCTGGTACACTAAGGGAATAGCAAAGCACTCCAGTATCCTTGCCTCAAGAAACCCATGAACAGTATGAAAAGGCAAAAAGACAAGACATCAGAAAAGCACATAAATAGATCCAGAAAGAAAGAAGAGGCTCGGCCAAAGCAGAAATGATGCTCAGTGTAGCTGTGTTTGGTGGTGAAAGTGAAGTCTGATGCTGTAAAAAACAATATTGCACAGAAACCTGGAATGCTAGGTCCTATGGACGGTAGTCCGACAGACTCCTCTGTCCATGGGGTTCTCCAGGCAAGAATACTTGAGTGGATTGCCATCTCCTCCAGGGCATCTTCCTGTCCCAGGAATCAAACCCTCATTTCTGGTGTCTCTTGCACTGGCAGGTGGGTTCTTTACCACTAGCAGCATCTGTGAAGCCCCATATGCAAAATACATCATGCAAAATGCCAGGCTGGATGAATTACAAGCTGGAATCAAGATTGCTGGGAGAATATCAAGAACCTGAGATACGCTGATGAAACCACCCTAATAGCAGAAGGTGAGGAAGAACTAAGAGCCTTTTGATGAGGGTTACAGAGGAGAGTCAACTGCATATCTGAGGTTACTGAGATTTGTCCTGGCAATCTGAACATCAGCTTGTACTACACCCAGATCGGCACTTCACATGAGTTACTCTGCATATTAAGTTAAACAAGCAGAGTGATAATATACAGCCTTGACATAATCCTTTCCTGATTCAGAACCAATATCTTGTTCCATGTCAGGCTCTAACTGTTGCTTCTTAACCTGCATACAGATTGCTCAGGACGCACATCAGGTGGTCTGATAGTGCATTTCTTTAAGAGTTATTCACAGCTTGTGATCCACACAGTCAAAGGCTTTGGCGTAGTCAATAAAGCAGAAGTAAATGTTTTCTGGAACTCTCTTGCTTTTACAATGATCTAGTGGATGTTGGAAATTTTATCTCTGGTTCCTTTTGTAAATCCAGCTTGAACATCTGGAAGTTTAAGGTTCACATATTGTTGAACCTTGGCTTGGAGAATTTTGATCATTACTTTGCCAGCATGTGAAATGAGTGCAAAAGTGCAGTAGTTTGAGAATTCTTTGCAATTGCCTTTCTTTGGGATTGGAATGAAAACTGATCTTTTCCAGTCGTGGAAAGCAAAGAAAAACTAAAGAACCTCTTGATAGAAGAGAAAGAGGAGAGTTAAAGTGTTGACATAAAACTCAACATTCAGAAAACTAAGATCATGGTATCTGGTCTCATCACTTCATGGCAAACAGATGGGGAAATAATGGAAACAATGACAGACTCTACTTTTTTGGGCTCCAAAATCACTGCAGATGGTGACTACAGCCATGAAATTAAAAGATGCTTGATCCTTGGAAGAAAAGCTATGATCAACCTGGACAGCATATTAAAAAGCAGAGATATTACTTTGCCAACAAAGGTCCATTTAGTCAAAGCTATGGTATTTCCAATAGCCATGTATGGATGTGAGAGTTGGACTATAAAGAAAGCTGAGCACTGAAGAATTGATGCTTTTGAACTGCGGTGTTGGAGAAGATTCTTGAGCATCCCTTTGACTGCAAGGAGATCAAACCAGTCCATCCTGAAGGAAATCAGTCCTGAATATACACTAGAAGGACTGATGCTGAAGCTGAAACTCCAGTACTTTGGCCACCTGATACAAAGGACTGACTCACTGGAAAAGACCCTAATGCTGGGAAAGATTGAAGATGGGAGGAGAAGGGGACAGTAGAGGTTGAAATGGCTGGATGACATCACTGACCCAATGGACATGAGTTTGAGCAAGCTCCAGGAGTTGGTGATGGACAGGGAGGCCTGGCGTGCTGTAGTCCATGGGGTCGCAAAGAGTCAGTTAAGACTGAGAACCTGAACTAACATAAACTGAACTGAAAAAGGAGAGTGAAAAAGCTGGCTTAAAACTCAACATTCAAAAAACTAAGATTATGGCATCTGGCCCCATCACTTCATGGCAAATCAGTTCACCTCAGTTCAGTCACTCAGCTGTGTTCTACTCTTTGTGACCTCATGGACTGCAGCATGCCAGGCCTCCCTGTCCATCACCAACTCCCAGAGTTTACCCAAATTCATGTCCATTGAGTTGGTGATGCCATCCAACCATCTCATCCTCTGTTGTCCCCTTCTCCCCCTGCCTTCAATTTTTCTCAGCATCAGGATCTTTCCAAATGAGTCAGCTTTTTGCATCAGGTGGCCAAAGTATTGGAGTTTCAGCTTCAGCATCAGTCTTTCTAATGAACACTCAGGACTGATCTCCTTTAGGATGGAATGGTTGCAACTCCTTGCAGTCCAAGGGACTCTCAAGAGTCTTCTCCAACACCACATTCAAAAGAATCAATTCTTCGGTGCTCAGCTTTCTTTCGAGGGAAACCCTCACATCCATACATGACTACTGGAAAAACCATGGCCTTGACTAGACAGAACTTTGATGGCAAAGTAATGTCTCTGCTTTTAATATGCTGTCCAGGTTGGTGGACTGCAGTCCATGGGGTCGTGAAGAGTAGGACACAACTGAGCGACTTCACTTTCACTCTTCACTTTCATGCATTGGAGAAGGAAATGGCAACCCACTCCAGTGTTCTTGCCTGGAGAATCCCAGGGACGGAGAGCCTGGTGGGCTGCCGTCTATGAGGTCGCACAGAGGCAGACATGACTGAAGCGACTTAGCAGCAGCAACAGCTAGGTTGGTCATAACTTTCCTTACAGGAGTAAGCATCTTTTAATTTCATGGCTGCAATCACCATCTGCAGTGACTTTGCAGCCCCCCAAAATAAAGTCTGACACTGTTTCCACTGTTTCCCCATCTATTTGCCATGAAGTGATGGGACCAGATACCATGATCTTAGTTTTCTGAATGTTGAGCTTGAAGCCAACTTTTTCACTCTCCTCTTTCACTTTCATCAAGAGGCTTTTTAGTTCCTCTTCCCTTTCTGCCATAAGGGTGGTGTCATTTGCATATCTGAGGTTATTGATATTTTCCCGGCAATCTTGATTCCAGCTTGTGTTTCTTCCAGTCCAGCGTTTCTCATGATGTAGCCTGCATAGAAGGTAAATAAGCAGGGTGACAATATACAGCCTTGATGTACTCCTTTTCCTATTAAGAACCAGTCTACTGTTCCATGTCCAGTTCTAACTGTTGCTTCTTGACCTGCATACAGATTTCTCAGGAGGCAGGTCAGATAGTCTGGTATTCCCATCTCTTTCAGAATTTTTCAGTTTACTGTGATCCACACAGTCAAAGGCTTTGGTGGTGAAAAACTGGAAACATTGACAGACTTTATTTTCTTGGGATCCAAAATCATTTTTGATGGTGACTGCAGCCATGAAATTAAAAGATGCCTGCTCCTTGGAAAAACAGGTATGACGAATCTAGACAGCATATAAAAAGTCAGAGACAAAGGTCCATATAGCCAAATCTGCTGTATTTCCAGTAGTCATGTGTGGATATGAGAATTAGACTATAAAAAAGACTGAGAGCCAAAGAACTGATGCTTTTGAGCTGTGGTGCTGGAAGCTGGAGAGGACTTTTGAGAGTTCCTAGGAGAGTAAGGAGATTAAACCAGTCAATCCCAAATGAAATCAACCCTGAATATTCATGTAAGGATGATGTTGAAGCTGAAGTTATAATACTTGACCACCTGATGCGAAGAGCTGACTCACTGGAAAAGACTCTGATGCTGGGAACCACTGAGGGCAAGAGGAGAAGGGGACAGCAGAGGAAAAGGTGGTTGGATGGCATCACCGACTCAATGGATTGGAGTTTGAGCAAACTCTGGGAGACAATGAAGGACAAGCAAGACTGGTGTCCTGCAATCCATTGGTTTTGAAAGTGCTGGACACAACTTGGTGGCTGAACAATAGCTAACTCTTCCCCTCTGTCAGGTTATTCCTCCATCTATTGCAGAAGAGATCATTTTATTGCTAAAACATGGAGAAAACAATGACAAAAACTCTCTTGAGCTTTGGAGGACACTGAAGAATACACAATGGTATGTGTGGGTGTGTTTGGTGTGTGGTGTGTTTGGGGATGACATTTCTCGTATGTAAATATATCCTCTGAGATTTATCTAAAATTATCTAGCTATGCAAAGCCTCTAAACATTTGCAAAACAAAGTCTGGATTGCATACTATGAGCAAATATTTAGACATGTAAAGAGGTAATATTTTAATACTTTCAGTGCAATAAAGGAACTCACAGTCTATTAAACTTCAATACTTGCTCTAATCCAGGGCATCCCCCTGTGACTTTTTAAATAAATTTTAAATATATATTTGTGATTAAGAGTAATAACATAGCAGAACTTATTTAAACCACAATAAAAGGTTTATTAAACATCGGTAAATTGCTTGGGATTCTTCAGGGAACGTTCTTTTCCTTCTCCTGAACTAGTGCTCTCCTTCTCTGCAGAGTTTCATCAACTTCATGCCCCCTGAGTGGGATTAGAATTCCTGCTGCTACAGTAAAAAGCTTCTCTCAAGGTGTTTTTCCATAAATGGCTAGTATCCCAATAGAATAAATTGAAAAGGTCATTGAGAAACCTTTGGAGTCCCAGCAGAAAAGGCAGCAAGTGAGGCAACAGAATCCTAACGAGAATATGACCATTTTGGTCCACACTATTTTTCATCCATTCTATCAGTAAAGTTAACATAGCAATAATATTTTCTTTTCTCAGAGGGTGTTACAACTCCTCTCCTCTAAAACACACACACATTTTCCTCCTAATGAAGCCAGTTTGCTAATCAGCCAAGGTGCACTAAAAAGTCAAGTGCAATCAGGTATTAAGAGACAAGTGATTATGGTAAGTATTTAAGAATCAGAAGCAGAAGTCATATTAGATGTAAATGCTTCTGTTTCTAAACTTAGAAAGTTTTTCTTTGTGACATTTAATTTCTATTCTCGCCTATATTACCCATCTGCTTTTCTACTTAACATTTTGCATTTAGTCCCAGCATCAGCTTCTCCTATTGATTTATGTCCATATGAAGCTGGTTCCTCTCCAGCAAAGTCGATCTTGAAGGAGTTCTAGTGAATCATAGTGGGGTAAAGAGATGAGTTATTTAGCCACTAGTCAATATGCTTTATGTTCAGTTCATTGACTAGAAAATGGAAATACCACTTTTTAAAATATGAATCTTTAATATGGTCAAATCAGGGTATATTTCATGGGAACCAATCTATGTTCCAATAAGTCTTCATGCTAACACATGATAATAATGACTGAGCCAGACATACTTAAAGAGTATTCTGATATGGAACCATGGGAACTACATGTGGATCATGTTCACAGGCTTATTCTTCCATACAAACAGCATGGGTTAAAGATAGGCATTCATCATACAGGGACTTCACACTACCTTGCCTCTGACAATGTAAAGTACAGAGAAATAAAATTTATCAATATTTTGGAAAGTTTAAAGGATTGCAAAGCTAAATGAAAATGTTTTTCCCTAAAACAGTGTTTCTCAACCATAATAGAATATATTTTTTTTAATGTGAAGGCTATTTAAGAGTACTCATATCCAGAGTCCAACAAACCTAAAAGTTAAGGTTTTCTGGAGATGAGCCCCAGGCCCTGGTATTATTAATATCTCAAAGTCCACAGGTGCCACCCAAGTGCTAGCTACAAGGATTGAAATTCACTACCCTAGAAAGCACAGAAACACACTCAACAGCCAAAGTAGTCATTTTAAGTTGATCGTGAAGGAGATTTAAATATTTTTCCCTGAGTTTCTAAGAATAATAGACATAGATGTATCAAAAATTAATAACAGTGAACTTTCTCATCAACTTTTTGTTGAATAAGAAATGTTTACAAATTTTCCAAGATACATTCCAAGCTAATATACAAAGATGAAAAAGTCCACATTTTCATAAAATATACAGTAAGCACAAGCATTTGTCAGTTTAGGGCCATTGGGGGAAACCTGATAGGTCCCCAAGAACCAAGGGCTTCGTGGAGCAGAAACTGGTGGCACTAGTGGTAAAGAACCTGCCTGTCAATGCAAGAGATGGAAGAGACGTAGGTTTTATCTCTGGGTCGGGAAGATCCCCTGGAGAAGGAAATGGCAACCCACTCCAGTTCTCTTGTCTGGAGAATCCCATGGACAGAGGAGCCTGGGTGGCTACGGTCCAGAGGGTCGCAAAGAGTCATACACGATTGAAGCGACTTAGTACACTTGTGATATTATAGTTGCTTCCATTTTCTCTTAATACTTCAGATATTTTCCAAGTACTTCTCAAAATGCTACTTGAACACAAAGCATTATATTCTTGGAAGACATCTGAAATATGTTAAATAGTAAATTGATCCTACCATTAAAAGAAATTAGAGTATTAACTTTTACTTGTTATTTCTGTCAGGTTTTTCTCCATCTATCATGAATTTGTTATCAAACAGAGGTATTTTCTAGATGGTTTTTTTTTCTGTTAGCTGAATGAATTATTCATTTAGAAAACTTGTTTTTCAGTTCTCTTTCCTCTCTCTTGATTCTCCTTCATATAACACTGTCACTCGTATCTGTTGTCTTCCTATTCACTATTTCCAAAATTCTTTTCTAGCATCTGAAGTCCTATCCCATTGGTCTGTGTTTGGATATTTTGTGATTCCTGGTGTGGGTCAGGAAAGCAGGAATGGTTCAGATTATTCATGGCACATTTGCCGAAAATGAATGTCTAATGTCATTAGAATACTAGTGAAGACAATGAGACCCAAGTGGCCCAGATTAGCCTAATTCACAATAAAAGAACCCACAGATGTGAATGTGAAGATAAGGACACAACCCATTAATTGTCATACTTTATTTTTTTTAAATTATCTTAATGTTCCCACATCCCGTTAGCTCTTGAACATGTTGGGTTGCCCAAAAAGTTTGTTCAGGTTTTTCTGTTAAGATGTTACAGAAAAACCCAGAATAACTTTTTGACTAACCCAGTATTACCCAATTTTTGCTGGCTCCAGACCACCTTCGGAGAAGGCAATGGCAACCCACTCCAGTACTATTGCCTGGAAAATTCCATGGACGGAGGAGCCCAGTAAGCTGCAGTCCATGAAGTCGCTAAGAGTTGGACACGACTGAGCGACTTCACTTTCACTTTTCACTTTAATGCATTGGAGAAGGAAATGGCAACCCACTCCAGTGTTCTTGGCTGGAGAATCCCAGGGACAGGGGAGCCTGGTGGGCTGCTATCTATAGTGTTGCACAGAGTTGCACACGACTGAAGCGACTTAGAAGCAGTAGCAGCCAGACCACCTTTCCCACTCATGGGATACAGGATCCCTTGCAAAATCCAGCCAAAATAATTTTTGATGTTTCCATGCACTTATATTTACTTACAAATAATTTTTGGATTTTGATGCTGCTGATGTACCTCATTTATGCTTCAAATCTTATATTCCATAATAATCCAACAATCTTTTATTAAACAAAGATTCCCTTCATGGGTTGTCCACAGTAAAGTGCTCAGGGCACTGAAATGTCCCTCAAAGATTAAGATCTTTTAACTAACAAAGTCTATTTCCCCCACAAGATGAAAAACTGTTTATCATTTTTCTTGATCAAAGGAGTGTTAGTCACCAAAACACATCTAAAAATCTGCTTACTTTTTAAGATAATGTTGAGTTGTGAAATCTAGTTAAATCAGACCACATAGTCTCTTAGTCTCCTTTGCCATATAAATGCCACAGTCTTCCCCTCTCCCCAGTCCACAGTACAATAGTTAAACCTGTATCTGCTTGTCACTGATACAGTGTGAGTGATTATCCTTATGTAAGTCATAGGATGCAAATGACTATGAGAGAGTTGGTAGGGGTTCCCTAGCTCTACCTTTGAGTTATATAAATCTGAATTATGACACCAGTAATGCTGCTATGTGTGATTTTCTTTCATACACAATAGCAACTCCTTGAGAAGGACTGTATCCCCAAATTTTGACTCCTTACTACAGTTCAGTAAAGATGTATGGGATAGTCATACAAATGAAATACCAGAGGATTATTAAGAAGTGGGAAAAGGTTAGGTATATCTGAAATATACTTGTCTATGTTCCATAGCATTCTTTTTCACTGAGAACCTGGTTTCTCCCCTAGCCTAAAAAAATACAAAAGACATAAAAAACTTCATAAAGTCCTCTTTATCCTCCTCTACCTCAGCCAACAGAGAGGGCACTGCTGCTCTTGTTTCCCTTGGAAGAGGATTTCCCTTAGAACCAGCTTATCAGAGCACTTCTTCCAGCAATAAAGATTAAATCTATCTAATGCTACGTCACTTCAGTCATGTCTGACTCTTTGTGACCCTATGGACCACCGCGCACCAGGCTTGCCTGTCTATGGGATTCTCTAGGCAAGAATACTGGGGTAGGTTACCATACCCTCCTCCAGGGTATCTTCAAAATGCAAGGGTTGAACCCTTGTCTTTTTATGGCTCCTGCACTGGCAGGCAGGTTCTTTACCACTAGTGCTACCTGGGAAGCCCATCTATTTTGCTGCTAAGTTGCTTCAGTCGTGTCCGACTCTGTGTGACCCCATAGATGGCAGCCCACCAGGCTCCCCAGTCCCTGGGATTTCCTAGGCAAGAGTAATGGAGTGGGGTGCCATTGCCATCTATCTTGAGTAGCATCAATTCTGCACAAGTAGGGCCCACTGTGGAATGCTTTACTGTGCAACAGTTATCTGTTACCAAAAGAACATTGGAAAGGTTGATGTGATCATTTTGTTCAGTTTGATTTCTAGATGCTAAACCTGATAACCTGATATACAGCCTCTCTTCTGAGTAAAAATATGACTCATGAAAGCATATTCAAGTTCCATTCAATCAGATTCATGCTTATATCCTTTCTTTTCAGGAGGGAGGGAAAAATGATATTTTCTGATATTATAGCAAAGATGAAATTAGTTTTTCTCTTCTTAATATGCTTTGCAGCTCCCGATTTCCACCTCAAACTCAGCCAGAGTCATTGATCTTTTAAAATATAGGCCTAGCACAGTGTCCTGTACATTTACATTTTCATCACTTCAGTAAGTATTTATTGAGATTCTACTAATTCCTCAATAAATATTTATGATAGTCATATAACTCAAAGTTGGAAGGAAGATAAATTAAGACTATAGAAGTATAAACATAAGGATAACATTACTCAGTACATGTGGAAATTTTCAGAGCTAGGACCATTTTTCAGCATCTAGCAAGGTGACTGGACTCAAATCAATATTTGCAGAAGTGAATTGTGGACCAATCAGGAAATAAGATCTAAACTAAGAAATCAGAGTGAAATTAATTTTATCTGAAAATCAGTAAAAAGGGTAGTCAAGGAATAGAAACCTTTAAAGAAGAACATGGGTATCCTATTTGTCTCCCATGCTTACTCTTGGAATTCTGTAGGAACATGAGGAACTATGTCCATTTTCTTGCCCATATTACAGTCTTAGTCATAGGAGCAAGAAATAAGGATTTGCTTTGGTTAAACAGCAAGCACATTTGCATAGAGCACTATTAGAGAATTCAGGACTCAGTGTCAAATTAAATACTGCAGACATTGTAAAGTACATAGGACTGTAATATTATTGTTGGTTTCATAAATATGATAAGATTTAGGCTACTCTCATTTAATAAATTATCTAAGTGTTTCTCCTAAATATAGATTTCAACATACTTCCATCTCTAAAAATACAAATAAAATATTCCTCACGAATAACATAAACTCTATGTGTGTGTGTGTGTGTGTGTGTGTGTGTGTTTCAGAAACACCAAATATATTTTATGTGTTGATCACAGTTTGTCTGCCAACCTGTGAAAAGTACTCCAGGACATGTAATGCTTGTCCAAAATCACTGATTTAAATATTTTGACACAACTTGATTGGTAAAATAGTTGATAACTCATAAAATAAGGTCTAAAATGTTAATCGCTCACATTTATTCCACATATGATTATTTTATGACAACTGTAACATAAAATATCTGAATACTGATAAAACTATTTGATATATTTTTGCTTATAAAACAGTCTCTGGTATGATGCTTAGGAATCTACTAGTTTACATAAAGGCATTAACTGTTGGACAATCTGAATTTCTAGGTAAGCAGATATTCAGGAACCTATCTAGAAAATTCCAAGAGCATAAAAGGGAATATTTAGTTTTCTATAATGTTTTTAATAACTTGACTCTGACAAGATTCTAAAACTGCACAACTTCTGCTGGCGTGGAAATCATGATAAAAAAAAGATGGAAATAGGCATTACTAATCAGAATTTGGTCCACTGACAGAATGTGGTCTACTGGAGAATGGAAGGGCAAACCACTTCAGTATTCTTGCCTTGAGAACCCCATGAACAGCATGAAAAGACAAAATGATAGGATACTGAAACAGGAACTCCCCAGATCAGCAGGTGCCCAATATGCTACTGAAGATCAGTGGAGAAATAACTCCAGAAAGAATCAAGGGATGGAGCCAAAGCAAAAACAATACCCAGTTGTGGATATGACTGGTGATAGAAGCAAGGTCCAATGCTGTAAAGAGCAATATTGCATAGGAACCTGGAATGTCAGGTCCATGAATCAAGGCAAATTGGAAGTGGGGCACAGGAGATGGCAAGAGTAAACATCGATATTCTAGGAATTGGTGAACTAAGATGGGCTGGAATGGGTGAATTTAACTCAGATGACCATTATATCTACTACTGTGGGCAGGAATCCCTTAGAAGAAATGGAGTAGCCAGTACGATCAACAAAAGAGTCTGAAATGCAATACTTGGATACAATCTCAAAAATGACAGAATGATCTCTGTTCATTTCCAAGGCAAACCATTCAATATCACAGTAATCCAAGTCTATGCCCCAACCAGTAATGCTGAGGAAGGTGAAGCTGAACGGTTCTATGAAGACCTACAAGATCTTTTAGAATTAACACCCCAAAAACATGTCCTTTCCATTTTAGGGGACTGGAATGCAAAAGTAGGAAGCCAAGAAACACCTGGAATAACAGGCAAATTTGGCCTTGGAGTGTGGAATGAAGCAGGGAAAAGACTAATAGAGTTTTGCCAAGAGAACGCACTGGTCATAGCAAACACCTTCTTCCAACAACACAAGAGAAGACTCTAAACATGGACATCACCAGATGGTCAACACCAAAATCAGATTGATAATATTCTTTGCAGCCAAAGATGGAGAAGCTCTATACAGTCAACAAAAACAAGACTGGGAGCTGACTCTGGCTCAGATCATGAACTCCTTATTGCCAAATTCAGACATAAATTGAAGAAAGTGGGGAAAACCACTAGACCATTCAGGTATGACCGAAATCAAATCCCTTATGATTATACAGTGGAAGTGAGAAATAGATTTAAGGGCCTAGATCTGATAGATAGAGTGCCTGATGAACTGTGGATGGAGGTTCATGACATTGTACAGGAGACAGGGATCAAGATCATCCCCATGGAAAAGAAATGCAAAAAGCAAAATGGCTCTCTGAGGAGGCCTTACAAATAGCTGTGAAAACAAGAGAAGTGAAAAGGAAAGATATAAGCATCTGAATGCAGAGTTCCAAAGAAAAGCAAGGAGAGATAAGAAAGTCTTCCTCAGTGATCAATGCAAAGAAATATAAGAAAACATCAGAACGGGAAAGACTAGAGATCTCTTCAAGAAAATTAGAGATACCAAGGCAACATTTCATGCAAAGATGGGCTCGATAAAGAACAGAAATGGTATGGACTTAACAGAAACAGAAGATATTAAGAAGAGATGGCAAGAATATACAGAAGAACTGTACAAAAAATATCTTCACGACCCAGATAATCACCATGGTGTGATCACTTACCTATAGCCAGACACTCTGGAATGTGAAGTCAAGTGGGCCTTAGAAAGCATCACTATGAACAAAGCTAGTCGAGGTGATGGAATTCCAGTTGAGTTATTTCAAATCCTGAAAGATGATGCTGTGAAAGTGCTGAATTCAATATGCCAGCAAATTTGGAAAACTCAGCAGTGGCCACAGGACTGGAAAAGGTCCGTTTTCATTCCAATCCCAAAGAAAGGCAATGCCAAAGAATGCTCAGACTACTGCACAATTACACTCATCTCACAGATAGTAAAGTAATGCTGAAAATTCTCCAAGCCAGGCTTCAGCAATTCGTGAACCGTGACCATCTGATGTTCAAGCTGGTTTTAGAAAAGGCAGAGGAACCAGAGATCAAATTGCCAACATCTGCTGGATCATCAAAAAAGCAAGAGAGTTCCAGAAAAACATCTATTTCCACTTTACTGACTATGCCAAAGCCTTTGACTGTGTGGATCACGATAAACCGTGGAAAGTTCTGAAAGAGATGAGAATACCAGAGCACCTGACCTGCCTCTTGAGAAACCTATATGCAGGTCATGGAAAAGACTCTGATGCTAGGAGGGATTGGGGGCAGGAGGAGAAGGGGACGACCAAGGATGAGATGGCTGGATGGCATCATGGACTCTATGGACGTGAGTCTGAGTGAACTCCGGGAGATGGTGATGAACAGGGAGGCCTGGCATGCTGCGATTCATGGGGTCACAAAGAGTCGGACATGACTGAGCGACTGACTGAACTGAACTGAACTGAAGCAACAGTTAGAACTGGACATGGAACAACAGGCTAGTTCCAAATAGGAAAAGGAGTATGTCAAGGCTGTATATTGTCACCCTGCTTATTTAACTTATATGCAGACTACATCATGAGAAACACTGGGCTGGAAGAAGAACAAGCTGGAATCAAGATTGCTGGGAGAAATATCAATAACCTCAGAAAGGCAGATGACACCACCCTTATGGCAGAAAGTGAAGAGGAACTAAAAAGCCTCTTGATGAAATTCAAAGAAAAGAGTGAAAAGGTTGGTTTAACGCTCAACTTTCAGAAAACTGAGATTATGACATCCAGTCCCATCACTTCATGGCAAATAGATGGGGAAACTGTGGGAGCAGTGGCTGACTCTATATTTTTGGGCTCCAAAATCACTGCAGATGGTGATTGCAGTCATGAAATTAAAAGACACTTATTCCTTGGAAGGAAAGTTATGACCAATCTAGACAGCACATTAAAAAGCAGAAACATTACTTTGTCAACAAATGTCCATCTTTTCAAGGCTATAGTTTTTCCAGTAGTCATGTATGGATGTGAGAGTTGGACTATAAAGAAAGCTGAGCGCTGAAGAATTGATGCTTTTGAACTGTGGTGTTGGAGAAGACTCTTGAGAGTCCCTTGGACTGCAAGGAGATCCAACCAGTCCATTCTAAAGGAGATCAGCCCTGGGTGTTCATTGGAAGGATTGATGCTGAAGCTGAAACTCCAATACTTTGGCCACCTCATGTGAAGAGTTGACTCATTGAAAAAAACTCTGATGCTGGCAGGGATTGGGGGCAGGAGGAGAAGGGGACGACAGAGGATGAGATGGCTGGATGGCATCATTGATTTGATGGACATGAATTTGAGTAAACTCCAGGAGTTGGTGATGTACAGGGAGGCCTGGCGTGCTACGATTCATGGGGTCACAAAGAGTCAGACCTGACTGAGCGACTGAACTGAACTGACTGAATCAGAATTTGGATGCTTGAAATTTATTAGATTATTTTAAACTTTGCTCTTATCAATTAGCGTTACAAATATTGAGATAATTTAAACAATTATAGGTATGATTTTTTTTTAAGTTTGAAATGTGACTGAAGCAATACTGAATTGATTTGCTTTACAACCTTGGCAGAAAATAATTGTAAATAAAAGAGCTAGGATTAAGCACTGAAAGAGTAGAGGAGTCCTACAGGAGTTAGTCTAGTCAGCACAAAAGGCAAAATCAATTATGAAAAAATTGCCTTAAAATTACCTGGAAAATTCAGTACACACAATCCTGTGTACCCAATGTAATCCAGAAAATTGTTTGCACACTAAAATTTGAGAAACACTGAAATAGAATAAGGAAAAAAACAAAAGAAATTCTACATATCACTCTGCTTTTACTATAAGGAAATCTGTAGAAATAAGTTGGGGTAAGTGGGGATTGCAAAGTGTCTGACCTTGCACATCAATTCAACCAATTTTAACACTAAGCCCTTATCTCAATTTATTTTAAGAGATTTATTATGTGGTGTGAGAGGTTAGATTCTAAAGTTAGCATATCATATAACTGTACCCTAGTCTATGACTCCACTGATCTAAAAGGACCTCCTGTCCCCAAATTGTTCCTACTGCTGCTTCAGTGTTCCTGGCTATGTCACAGGCAGAAGATGCTTGAAGATCAGAGGAAAGGCAAATGTTTTATAGACAAAGTAATTGCATCATTTTTGGCTAGGTACCTAATCTCTCTGGATAGTTTAATTCATACTGTCCAGATCTCTATGTATCAGAGAGTCAGTTCAGTCACTCAGTCGTGTCCGACTCTGAGACCCCATGGACTGCAGCATGCCAGGCCTCCCTGTCCATCACCAGCTCCCAAAGATTACTCAAGCTCATGTCCATTGAGCCAGTGATGGCATCCAACCATCTCGTCCTCTGTCATCCCCTTCTCTTCCCACCCTCAATCTTTCCCAGCATCATGGTCTTTCAAATGATTCACTTCTTCATGCCAGGTGACCAAAGTACAGGAGTTTCAACTTCAGCATCAGTCCTTCCAATGAATATTCAGGATTGATTTCTTTTAGAATGGACCAGTTGGATCTCCTTGCACAGTCCAAGGAACTCTCAAGAGTCTTCTCCAACACCACAGTTCAAAAGCATCAGTTCTCGGCGTTCAGCTTTCTTTATAGTCTAACTCTCACATCCATACATGACTACTGGAAAAACCTATAGTTAGTTCCATTAAGGGTACTGTTAGGGCTTCCATGATAGATCAGTGGGTAAAGAATCGGCCTGCAATGCAGGAGACCTCAGTTTGATTCCTAGGTCAGGAAGATCTGCTGGAGAAGGGATAGGCTATCCATTCAAATATTCTTGGGCTTCCCTTGTGGCTCAGCTGGTAAAGAATTTGACTGTAATGCAGGAGACCTGGGTTCGATCCCTGGGTTGGGAAGATCCCCTGGAGAAGGAAAAGCTACCCACTCCAGCATTGTAACCTGGAGAATTCCATGGACTGTATAGTCCATTGGATCACAAAGAGTCGGACAGGACTGAGTGACTTTCACTTCTCAAGGGTATTGTTACCTACCTTGTTGTCCAATATTAAAGCTACTAGCCACATGTGGCTACCTAAATAAAAATTAATTTAAGATAAGTAAAACTTAAAATTCAGTCCCTCAGCCATACTAGCCACATTCCATGTGCTCAATAACCACGTGTATAGTGGTTGCCATTTTGGACAATACAGATTCAGAATATTTCCATCATCACTGAAACTTCTACTGGGTAGCACTGGTATAACCATGGATATCAATGAAAGTGTTAGTCACTCAGTCATGTCTGACTTTTTGCAGACCCCATGGACTGTAGCCTGCCAGGCTCTTCTAGAAGTCCATGTAATTCTCCAGGCAAGAACTCTGGAGTGGGTTGCCATTCCCTTCTCCAGAGACTCTTCCCAAGCCGGGGAATGAACCCCGGTCTCCCACATTACAGGCAGATTCTTTACTGTCTGAGCCATTCGGCAAGGCCCATGGGTCTCATTGCCTCATGATATCATTTCTGGGGAAAATTCAACAAGTAGTTGGGGTAAATATCATACTATAACTAACAGACTAGTAATTTAATTACTTATAAGAATTCATTTACCTACACTTTGAGTAATACCCATTTACAATCAATAATGTCACTTTGCTGATGAAAGAAATGTTTTATTTGTATTCCAGAAATAGAGAAATGTTGTGCTTAAGGTTATGGAAATAGCAAGTTACAATCCAGCATATTAAGCATTATAAAACATTTATTTCTCTCCTGTATATACTCTTTGGGGACAGGGTATACTTTCTATATAATGCATTGGTATAAATTGACCAGAGTATTTGAGCCAAAAATAAAATTAAGCATAGTGTCTGCTATTGACAGAAATTGCACAACCCTTTATCCGTCACCCTTGGTGGTTGTTCATTTCTGGGAAAGTGAATTTGAGTACAAATGTCAAAAACATGCTAATCTCTACTGCAGGGAATTCACTGTCAAACACAAAGCTTTCTTGTTTGATTTTCATATTGACTCTGCGGGTTCAGAGAGAGAGAATTACATAAGCATGACAGTCTCTTGCCTTTTTCCATCCAATAACACACCCACAGGGCTTTGTGTCTCCCTCAGTTAACTGGTTTCCCACTTGTATCCAAAGCATAAAAGTAAATACACAAGGGCAGAGAAATAAATACTAGTAAAAGGACTTAAGTCAACTTTTCATGCTGGGTTCATTAGTTTCTTTTGCAACTCTAGTTCACTCATTTAACTATTATTACTGGGCACATACTGCATGCCAGACACCGTTGTATGCATGAGAGAGAAACAGTTCCTGCCCATCATGGGCCTTTAAGTTTATGGAGCTTGAGTAAGTGGAAGGTAAGGAAAACAAGATAAAAATGTAAATAAATGCATAAATAAGATAATTTCAGTTAATGAGACAAAATTCTTTGAAGAAATTAAAACAGGCTAATGGGGAAAAGGGCTTCCCTCCTGGCTCAGATGGTAAAGTATCTACCTTCAATGCAGGAGACCTGGGTTCAATTCCTGGGTTGGGAAGATGCCCTAAAGGGGAAAATGGCAACCCACTCCAGTATTCTTGCCTGAATCCCATGGACAGAGGAGCCAGGCAGGCCCCAGTTCTTGGGACTAGAAAGAGTCAGATACAACTTAAGAACTAAACAACAACAACAATGGGAAAAAAGTAACTAACGCAAGGGACTTTAGGCAGGGTGCTCAAAAGGTCCCCTATAGTGGGTGATGACAGATGACAACTGAGTTGATATCAGCTGTGCAAAGACACAGGGGTAGAGGACTTCAAGAAGACAAAACAGTATGTAAAATCTCTGAAGCAGAAATAGTCTCATGGTGCTTAAGAAATAATATATTTTTATAAAGGCTAGGACTGCTAAAGTGCAGGAGAAAAGACAATAGTAGGGAATGAGTTTAGGCATAGGTAGAAGGAAGATATTAAACTTTTACTGGCTTGGTAATAAGCTAGGAATTTATTCGAATTGCAATACAGAGCCATTAGAAGCACTTTAAACATGGAAGTGATAATTTTTGTTTTCTGTTTTTAAAAGATCATGATGACATTTTTGTGTAACTAACAGAAAATGGTAACATGACTAGAATGGTAACAGAGGAGATGGGAAAATATAGAACCAGGATGTATCTTGGATGTGAAGTAGCCATAACTTTTTAATAGTGATGGGCAATGAGAAAAAAAGGGTGGTTAAGGATGAGTCCCAGTTCCTGTCCTGAGTAACTGTATGGATGGTGGTTCCATTGAAAGCAAATGCAGTTGTAATAAACTACACTACACAATCTTATGAATCTCTGTTCACAGTTATACATGCACACTGTTTATCAGATCTACTCCTTCAAATCTATTTGTCACTTCCACTGTATAATTGTAAAAGATTTAATTTAGTTCATACCTGAATAGTCTAATGGTTTTCCCTACTTTCTTCAATTTAAGTCTGAATTTGGCAATAAGGTGTTCATGATCTGAGCCACAGTCAGCTCCTGGTCTTTTCTTTTCTTTTTTTGCTAACTGTATAGAGCTTCTCCATCTTCAGCTGCAAAAACTATAATCAATCTGACTTCAGCATTGACCATCTGGTGATGTCCATGTGTAGAGTCTTCTCTTGTGTCATTGGAAGAGGGTATTTGCTATGAACAGTGTTCTCCTGGAAAAATTCTATTAGCCTTTGCCCTGCTTCATTTTGGACTCCAAGGCCAACCTTCCCTGTTACTCCGGGTATCTCTTGACTTCCTGCTTTTGCATTCTAGTCCCCTATGATGAGAAGAACATCTTTTTTTTGTTGTTAGTTCTAAAAGGTCTTGCAGGCCTTCAAAAAACCGTTCAACTTCATCTTCAGCATTAGTGGTTGGTGCATAGACTTGGATTACTGTGATATGAATGATTTGCCTTGGAAGTGAGCAGAGATCATTGTCATGTTTGAGATTGTACCCAAATACTGCATTTCAGGCTCTTTTGTTGACTATGAGGGCTACTCCATTTCTTCTAAGGGATTCTGGCCCACAAGAGTAGATATAATGGTCATCTGAATTAAATTTGTTCAATCTGGTCCATTTTAGGTCACTGATTTCTAAAATCTCAGTATTCACTCTTACCATTTCCTGTTGGAAACTTTCAATTTACCTTGATTCATGGACCCACATTGCAGTTTCCCATGGAATTTTGTTCTTTACAGCAACGGACTTTACTTCCATCACTGACCACATCCACAATAGAGCACTGCTTTCACTTTGGCTCAGCCTATTCATTCTTTCTGAAGCTATTTCTCCACTCTTCTCCAGTAGCATATTGGGCACCTACCAACCAGGGGAGTTCATCTTTCAGTGCCATATATTTTTGTCTTTTCATACTGTTCATGGGGTTCTCAAAACTACCACATAATTGCACTCATCTCACAAACTTGCAAAATAATGCTCAAAATTGTCCAAGCTAGGCTTCAACAGTATATGAACAACTTCCAGATGTTCAAGTTGGATTTAGAAAAGACAGAGGAACAAGATATCAAATTGCCAACATCCACTGGATCATCAATAAAGGAAGGGAATTCCATAAAAATATTTACTTCGGCTTCATTGACTACACTAAAGCCTTTGACTGTGTTCAATTTATCAGTTCAATCACTCAGCCATGTCCAACTCTTTGTGACCCCATGAACTGCAGCATGCCAGGCTTCCCTATCCATCACCAACTCCTGGAGCTTGCTCAAACTCATGTCCCATCAAGTTGGTAATGCTATCCAACCATCTCATTATCTGCCATCCCCTTTTCCTCCCGCCTTCTATCTTTCCCAGCATCAGGGACTTTTCCAACGAGTCAGGTCTTCACATGATGTGGCCAAAGTATTGGAGTTCTAGCTTCAACACACGTCCTTCCAATGAATATTCAGGACTGATTTCCTTTAGGATTGACTGTTTGGGTCTCCTTGCAGTCCAAAGGATTCTCAAGAGTCTTCTCCAATACCAAAATTCAAAAGCATGAACTCTTCGGCACTCAGCTTTCTTTATGGTCCAACTCTCACATCTATATATGACTACTGGAAAAACCACAGCTTTGACCAGATGGACCTTTGTTGGCAAAGTAATGTCTCTGCCTTTTAATACGTTGCCTAGGTTAGTCATAGCTTTTCTTCCAAGGAGTAGGCACCTTTTAATTTCATGGCTGAAATCACCATCTGTAGAAGTCTGTCACTGTTTCCCTTGTTTCCCTATCTATTTGCCATGAAGTGATGAGAACAGATGCCATGGTCTTAGTTTTCTGAATGTTGAGTTTTAAGCCAACTTTTTCACTCTCCTCTTTCACTTTCATTAAGAGGATCTTTAGTTCTTATTCCCTTTCTGCCTTAAAGGTGGTGTCAATCTGCATGTCTGAGGTTACTGATAGTTCTCCCAGCAATCTTGATTCCAGCTTGGGCTTCATCCAGCCTGGCATTTCACATGACGTTCTCTGCATTTAAGTTAAATAAGCATGGTGACAACATACAGCCTTGACATACTCCTTTACCAATTTGGAACCAGTCCATTTTTCCATGTCTGATTCTAACTAGTGACTTTTGACCTGCATACAGATTTCTCAGGAGGGAGGTCAGGTGGTTTGGTATTCCCACCTCTTGAAGAATTTTCCACAGTTTTTTGTGATCTATACAGTCAAAAGCTTTGGCGTAGTCAAGAAAGCAAAAGTAGATTATTTTCTGGAACTCTTTTGCTTTTTCAATGATTCAGCAGAGGTGGGCAAGTTGATCTCTGGTTCTTCTGCCTTTCCTAAATCCCGATTGATCATCTGAAAGTTCATGGTTCACATACTATTGAAGCCTGCTTGGAGAATTTTGAGCATTACACTGCTAGCATGTGAGATGAGTGCAACTGTGCGGTAGTTTGAGCATTCTTTGGCATTGCCTTTCTTTGGGATTGGAATGAAAATGGACCTTTTCCAGTCCTGTGGCCACTGCTGAGTTTTCCAAATTTGCTGGCATATTGAGTGCACCACTTTCATATCATCATCTTTCATGATTTGAAATAGCTCAACTGGAATTCCATCACTTCCACTAGCTTTGTTCGTATTGATGCTTCCTAAGGCCCACTTGACTTCACATTCCAGGATGTCTGGCTCTAGGTGATGATCACTCCATCACGGTTATCTGGGTCACAACAACCTGGAAATTTCTCAGGAGATGGGAATACCAGACCACCTTACCTGTCTCCTGAGAAATCTGTATGCAGCTCAAGAAACAACAGTTAGAATGAGACATGGAACAATAGACTGGTTCCAAATTGGGAAAGAAGTACGTCAAGGCTGTATATTGTCACCCTGCTTATTTAACTTATATGCAGAGTACATCATGTGAAATCATGGACTGGATGAAGCACAAGCTAGAATCAAGATAAGGTGGAGAACTATCAGTAACCTCAGATATATGGATGACACCACCCTTATGGCAGAAAGTGAAGAGGAACTAAAGAGCCTCTTGATGAAGGTAAAAGAGGAGCATGAAAAATTTGGCTTAAAAATCTGAATCATGAATCAACATTCAAGAAACAAAGATCGTGGTATCCAGTCCCATCACTTCATGGCAAATAGATAACAAAGGAAACAATGAGATACTTTATTTTGGGGGCTCCAAAATCATAGCAGATGGTGACTGCAACAGTCAAATTAAAACACACTTGCTTCTTGGAAGGAAAGCTAAGACCAAGCTAGACAGCATATTAAAAAGCAGAGACATTACTTTACTGAAAAGATCATATAGTCAAAACTATGTTTTCTCCATTAGTCATGTATGGATATTAGTGTTTGATCATTAAGAAAGCTGAATGCTGAAAATTTGCTGCTTTTGAACTGTGGTGTTGGAGAAGACTCTTGAGAGTCCCTTGGGGTGCAAGGATATCAAACCAGTCAATCTTAAAGGAAATCAACCCTGAATATTCACTGGAAGGACTAATGTTGAAGCTGAAGCTCCAATACTTTGTCTACTTGATGCAAAGAAATGACTCATTGGAAAAGTCCGTGATGCTTGGAAATACTGAAGGTAGGAGGAGAAGGGGATGACAGAGGATGAGATGGTTGGATGGTATCACCGACCCTCGATGAACATGAGTCTGAGCAAGCTCCGGGAGTTGGTGATGGCCAAGGAAGCCTGGTGTGCTGCAGTCCATGGGGTCACAAAGAATCAGACACAACCAAGCAACTGAACTGAACTGGTGTAGTGTTTCTAGTCACTAAGTGGTGTCTGACCCTTGGAACCTCATAGACTGTAGCCCTCCAGGCTCCTCTGTCGTGAGATTTTTCCAGTCAAGAGTACTGTAGTGGGTTGCCATTTCCTTCTCCAGTTGATCTTCCCAACCCAGGGATTGAACTCTCTTCCCCTGCATTGTAGGCAGTTTCTTTACCAATTGAGCTACTGAGGAAGCTCGAACTGAACTGAACTGAGCACAATCTCTCATGGAAAAAGACTAGCAATGTCTATTTGGCTCAGCATATCACAGAAAGAGATGCTTCTTGGTCACCAGGTTGGCCTTGGCCAAAAACATCCTCTGACCAGAGATTTGATTTCTTATCAGGATTGATGCAGTTGCTTTTTAGCAAAAAACCACTGTATAATATATAATTTTATCTCAGCACATCATAACCGTAACATGTGCATAAACGTATGAAAGTATTAGTCATTCAGTCATGTCCAATTCTTTGCAACCCATGGACTGTAGCCCATCAGTCTCCTCTGTCCATGGAATTCTCTGAGCAAGAACACTGGAGTGGGTTGCCATTTCCTATTTGAGGGGATCTTCGTGTCCCAGGGATCAAACCCAGGTCTCCTGCATTGCAGGAGATTTTTTATGATCTGAGCCTCCACAAACTTATATGTATGCTCTTAGGCTATCAGAACACTCAGATTGGAAAGAAATTGTAAATATAACCCATTTCATCATCTCACATATCTGAGTTCAAATTCTTGCTTTGACACTGTGTAATCTTAGACAAGTTACTTAACCTCTTTAAGTCATATCTGAAAATGAGGGAACTAACATTGGCTTTATAGGATTTGTGTAAGATTACATGAGACACTCTATGTAAATCACTTCAAATATTGCCTGTGATGTTACAGATGTTCGATAAAGAAGAGAGCCCCCTTTGAATATCTTCTTACTCCTCCATTTCTAGGAATTTCCAGGGTCTCCCTTAGCCTCATGTGTCCCAGCAACTTAGAAAGCTAAGCATAAAATAGTGTCTCTTTCCTGGTCATTTCAGCAAAAATTCTAGATTTGTCTTATTTTCATGTGTGCATCCCAGAACTAAATACTGATAACTGAGATACAGAATATGGCCAGATATAGCTCATTTGACCACTCCTGGAATAAGAGAATGGGCTGAGAATTCCCCAAACCATGTCAAATGAACATGAGAGAAGGGTGGTTCCACAAAAGGAAATAAAATTGAGGTTAAAAAAAGAGAGTAATGAATGCTGATCAGAAGAAAACCACTTCCACTATGATGTATTATACATTCATTTCTTGAAAATATTTAGAAATATTAATAGTTTTGCCCCAATTCTATTTTACAAATGCAAATCTTTCAAGCCTCCCGTCACCACTGCACTGCTCAGGGGAGTCAGTATCATATTGTAGGATTGGTTCTAGAGCACAGGTTTGTTGTTCAGTTGCTACTGCTGCTGCTCAGTCACTTCAGTCCTGGCAGACTCTGTGCGACCCCAGAGACGGCAGCCCACCAGGCTCCCCCGTCCCTGGGATTCTCCAGGCAAGAACACTGGAGTGGATTGCCATTTCCTTCTCCAATGCATGAAAGTGAAAAGTGAAAGTGAAGTCGCTCAGTCGTGTCTGACTCCTAGCGACCCCATGGATTGCAGCCTACCAGGCTGCTCCGTCCATGGGATTTTCCAGGCCAGAGCACTGGAGTGGGTTGCCATTGCCTTCTCCGAGTTGCTAAGTTGTGTCCAACTCTTTGCAACCCAATGGAATGCAGCACATCAGGCTTCCCTGTCATTCACTATTTTCTGGAGTTTGCTCAAATTGATGTCCATTGAGTCAGTGATGCTTTCTTTTTTTTTTTTAATTTTATTTTTACTTTATTTTACTATACAATACTATATTGGTTTTGCCATACATCAACATGAATCCACCACGGGCGTACTTGAGTTCCCAATCATGAACCCCCCTCCCACCTCCCTCCCCATATCATTTCTCTGGATCATTCCCGTGTACCAGCCCCAAGCATCCTGTATCCTGCATCAAACATAGACTGGCAATTTATTTCTTACATGATAGTATACATGTTTCAATGCCATTCTCCAAAATCATCCCACCCTCTCCCTCTCCCTCAGAGTCCAAAAGTCCGTTCTACACATCTGTGTCTTTTTTGCTGTCTTGCATACAGGGTCATCATTACCATCTTTCTAAATTCCATACATATGTGTTAGTATACTGTATTGGTACTGTATTGGTGTTTTTCTTTCTGGCTTACTTCACTCTGTATAATCGGCTCCAGTTTCATCCATCTCATTAGAACTGATTCAAATGTATTCTTTTTAATGGCTGAGTAATACTCCATTGTGTATATGTACCACAGCTTTCTTATTCATTCTTCTGGTGATGGACATCTAGGTTGCTTCCATGCCCTGGCTATTACAAGCAGTATTGTGATGAACACTGGGGTACACGTGTCTCTTTCAGTTCTGGTTTCCTCGGTGTGTATGCCCAGAAGTGGGATTGCTGGGTCATATTTGAAATTTTTTAAGGAATCTCCACACTGTTCTCCCTAGTGGCTGTACTAGGTTGCATTCCCACCAACAGTGCAAGAGGGTTCCCTTTTCTCCACACCCTCTCCAGCATTTATTGCTTGCAGACTTTTGGATCGCAGCCATTCTGACTGGTGTGAAATGGTACCTCATTGTGGTTTTGATTTGCATTTCTCTGATAATGAGTGATGTTGAGCATTTTTTCCCTGTGTTTGTTAGCCATCTGTATGTCTTCTTTGGAGAAATGTCTATTTAGTTCTTTGGCCTATTTTTTGATTGGGTCGTTTATTTTTCTGGAATTGAGCTGCAAGAGTTGCTTGTATATTTTTGAGATTAGTTGTTTGTCAGTTGCTTCATTTGCTATTATTTTCTCCCATTCAGAAGGCTGTCTTTTCACCTTGCTTATAGTTTCCTTTGTTGTGCAGAAGCTTTTAAGTTTAATTAGATCCCATTTGTTTATTTTTGCTTTTATTTCCAGTATTCTGGGAGGTGGATCATAGAGGATCCTGCTGTGATTTATGTCGGAGAGTGTTTTGCCTTTGTTCTCCTCTAGGAGTTTTATAGTTTCTGATCTTACATTTAGATCTTTAATCCATTTTGAGTTTATCTTTGTGTGTGGTGTTAGAAAGTGATCTAGTTTCATTCTTTTACAAGTGGTTGACCAGTTTTCCCAGCACCACTTGTTAAAGAGATTGTCTTTACTCCATTGTATATTCTTGCCTCCTTTGTCAAAGATAAGGTGCCCATATGTGTGTGGATTTCTCTCTGGGCTTTCTATTTTGTTCCATTGATCTATATGTCTGTCTTTGTGCCAGTACCATACTGTCTTGATGACTGTGGCTTTGTAGTAGAGCCTGAAGTCAGGCAAGTTGATTCCTCCAGTTCCATTCTTCTTTCTCAAGACTGCTTTGGCTATTTGAGGTTTTTTTATTTCCATACAAATCTTGAAATTATTTGTTCTAGTTCTGTGAAAAATATGGCTGGTAGCTTGATAGGGATTGCACTGAATCTGTAGATTGCTTTGGGTAGTATACTCATTTTCACTATATTGATTCTTCCGATCCATGAACATGGTATATTTCTCCATCTATTAGTGTCCTCTTTGATTTCTTTCATCAGTGTTTTATAGTTTCTATATATAGGTCTTTAGTTTCTTTAGGTAGATATATTCCTAAGTATTTTATTTGTTTCTTTGCAATGGTGAATGGAATTGATTCCTTAATTTCTTTTTCTACTTTCTCATTATTAGTGTATAGGAATGCAAGGGATTTATATGTGTTGATTTTATATCCTGCAACTTTACTATATTCATTGATGAGCTCTAGTAATTTTCTGGTGGAGTCTTTAGGGTTTTCTATGTAGAGGATCATGTCATCTGCAAACAGTGAGAGTTTTACTTCTTCTTTTCCAATTTGGATTCCTTTTATTTCTTTTTCTGCTCTGACTGCTGTGGCCAAAACTTCCAGAACTATGTTGAATAGTCACGGTGAAAGTAGGCACCCTTGTCTTGCTCCTGACTTTAGGGGAAATGCTTTCAATTTTTCGCCATTGAGGATAATGTTTGCTGTGCGTTTGTCATATATAGCTTTTATTATGTTGAGGTATGTTCCTTCTATTCCTGCTTTCTGGAGAGTTTTTTTATCATAAATTGATGTTGAATTTTGTCAAAGGCCTTCTCTGCATCTATTGAGATAATCATGTGGCTTTTATTTTTCAATTTGTTAATGTGGCAAATTACATTGATTAATTTGTGGATATTAAAGAATCCTTGCATCCCTGGGATACAGCCCACTTGGCCATGGTGTATGGTCTTTTTAATGTGTTGTTGGATTCTGATTGCTAGAATTTTGTTGAGGATTTTTGCATCTATGTTCATCAGTGATATTGGCCTGTGGTTTTCTTTTTTCGTTGCATCTTTGTCAGGTTTTGGTATTAGGGTGATGGTGGCCTCACAGAATGAGTTTGGAAGTTTACCTTCCTCTGCAATTTTCTAACCATCTCATCCTCTATTGTCCTCTTCTCCCTTTTCCTTCAATCTTTCCCAACATCAGAGTCTTTTCCAGTGAGTTGTCTCTTCCAATCAGATGGCCAAAGTACTGACACTTCAAGTTCAGTATCAGTCCTTCCAAAAACCATTCATGGTTGATTTCCTTTAGGATTGACTGATTTGATCTCCTCACAATCCAAGGGACTCTCAAGAGTCTTGTCCAGCACCGCAATTCAAACAGGTTACTAGTGCATTTCTACTACAATCATTGTTCCTATCAGCTCATAAAGTGGAGGCAATAGATGATTTTGTTTGCTGCACTCTCTGGATGAGAGAATAGCAAACTCAGTTTAAAGACGGACTCTTCCCAGACATCTTTCCTCTCAAATAGAACAAGGTATGGGATTCTCATGCTTTATTTTACCTAGTACTAAGCTCACTTAGTATATCTTTAATTTGACCTCTCTCTTTTTTATTACTATTATTGTTACATCGAAGGAATCACCTTTTTACAGGCAATGTGAACTGGAAATTCAAATTAATTCATTTGAATTCATCCTTAAGCATTCTCTTACACTGTTCTTTTAAAAGGATAGTTACCTGTTTTGAATGCTCAATGACATTTGAAAGAACATCCTTTGAAAATGGGCCCAGATTCAGTAGTTTGGAATATTGGATTATATTTCTGCTCAGCTACTTACTGGTGCAACTTCAGGCAAGTCAGTTTACTCTTCTCTGCCTTGGTTTCATCAGCAGCAGATAGGAAATGATTCTTGAGCCTCAAGTATGATAGTCAGATGAGACTATATTTTGGAAAGTAATTTCAAAGCTTTAAAGATGTACACATGTGTGACAGATACTCTTATTCATCTACTCAACAGACATCCCACCTGTCTTCTTTGCTAAAAGAATTTTAATTATGTTCTGCAAGGCAATGTACCCAGCTCCTGAAAATAACTTCTTATTGATCTAATCTAGTCATGGATAGATACTAATTCCCAGCACTGCTTGTATTCAAGGGTTTCCATGTTATTCTCTTTTGGCTGAATGAACAGAACAGGAAGTCTGCTAGGATGTTAATAGGAAAAAAAATCTCTGCTCTCTAATGTGAGGTGAGAGATGTAAGGTCCTTACTTTCTTAGTTAATCACTGTTTCCCTTCTTTGAATTAAGTCCTACAGTCTGAAGTCAATACCCTTTCTAACAAAGGGAGAGAATTTAGTTGAAAGGGGTTGGGTCTTAGAAGAAGTCACTGAAGAACTGAAGAAATCCCAGCAACTTTCAAAATCTACAATTAGTTTTAAGTGAGAAAGACAAAACTATATTGGTTTAGTACAGTGTTACTCAAGATTTCTACTATCTATTGCCAAATATATGACAGGTATTTTTATAAGTAAACTTATTACTCATAGTAATGAAAAAACTGAAGCAAAGTAACTGCTAAATTTAAAATGGATTACCAACAAAAGTCTATTGTATAGCACAGGGAACTCTGCTCAGTATCATGTGGCAGCCTGGATGGGAGGGGAGTTTGGGGGAGAATGGATATATGTATATGTATGGCTGAGTTGCTTTGCTGTCCACTTAAAACTACCACAACATTGTTAATCAGTTATACTCCAATACAAAATATATTTTTTTCTTTTTTCAAAGATAAGTAGTTAGGGAATTTTAACCAAGAGTACATGAATCTCTGGGTTCTCTGAACTCTGTGGAATTGTGTGTTAACCTGTGTGCGCAAATGTATCATTTTAGAAAATTGCTGAATTAATATTCAAAAAGGCATGTGATCCAACATATCTTCTCCCATCTGCTATATTGGTTGTGTTTATACAAAGAAGGCTCTCAGTAAGTAATGGATGACTAAATGAATGAATAAATGAATAATGTCAACACGTTGCCTTTTATATGCTGGACAGTGTGCCTTTTATGTGCTTGCCTAAGGTTTCAAAAGTGCCAGCTCATGCTCCTTCTCCTGAAAAAGTTTATATTCTCAAAGAGAAACACGGAATAGAAATGACTTTTTCTTGGCATTAGTAGCTGATAAGGTAGATTTGTATAAAGGTGGTATCCAGGCAGAATATGCATACCCACAAAAAAAGGACACTATACTTCATACACTCCAGATTATTTCAGGGTTAAGAGGTAATCCACTCTAGAGAAATGACAAGAGTGTGAGTTTTGTTGAACTATGAAAAAGAATCCAATACATTGTGTAACAGGTTGCATAATGCCCCCCACCAAATTCATGAACACCAGGAATCTCATAATGTGGAGAGTTTTGTTTATGAAGAAGAATGAAATACACTGTGCAACAGGTTGTGTAATGCCCCCTCCCCCCAATTCATGAACACCAGGAATCTCACTGAGATCATACTGGGTTAGACATACTCATTTCAGTGACCCGTATACTTACAAAGAGAATAGAGAACACACAGAGAAATGCACAGGGAAGAAGGGCATTAGAGTGGCAGGGATCAGAGGAATGCAGTTACAAGTCAAGCAATGCTAAGGATTACTGGCAACCACCAGAAGCTAGTTTCTCCGGTAGCTCATATGGTAAAGAGTCTGCCTACAAAGCAAGAGACCCAGATTTGATCCCTGAGTCTGGAACATACCCTGGGGAAGGGAATGACAACCCACTCCAGTAGCCTTCTTGTAGAATTCCATGAGCAGAGGAGCCTGGTGGGCTACAGTCCATAGGGTCAAAAAAGTTGGACACAACTGAGTGGCTAACACTTCCACCTTTTTTTTTTTTTTTTCCCACCAGAAGCTAGGCAAGTGGAACATAACAGACTTTCAAAGGCTTCGGAAAGAACTAACCCTGCTGGCATCTTGATTTCTGACTTCTATACTCCTGAACTGTGAGATAATAAATTTCTGTTGTTTGGGGCCATTCAGTTTGTGTAATTTGTTATTGCAGCCCTAGGAAGTCAATACAGATGTAGGGCCAACAGGAAGGCTCAGCAGAGTCCTCATAAAGAAAAACATATGAGCTCAATTTAGAAAGCATTTCAAGATGTTGGTATAGGTTCATTCAAATTCAAAACAAAAAAGAAATCCACAATACAATATCTCAAACCACTTCATTTACTGTAGACTTTTTAATGGTCATAAGAAATCCACACTAGAATCAAAAAAACAAATACTGCCGGAGTCTGAGCTTTGTTAAACTAATAAGGGAGAGCTGAATACCAAGTGTTTCCATTTTCTGTTGAAGTATGAATTCAATAGTCAAAGTGATAAAATTTATTAAAAAGCAAATTCTGTGCCAACTATTGTTCTCAACTTACTAAACCTCAAAACAAACCAATGAGGTAAAATAGCTAACATGACTTGGAAACTCATGGAAGAAAAGTACATATCCTGCTAAGGGAGTAATATGTTACATATTTCTAAATGAAAAAAAAAATTGTTTTCCATGTGGTTTTACTTTCTGTTAACAGTGCGGGCGGCTGCGACTGCACACAGAGCATGGCCGAGAGGAGCTACCCCACGTCCGAGGTCAGGGGCAGTGGCTGAGAGTGCCAGGCTGTGATGGTGCAGGAATGGCAGAGAGGACATGAAGTATTACCCTGCATCCAAGGACAGGGGCAGGGGCCTGAGGAGCAACCCTACATCCAAGGAATGGTGGCTGTGCAGGCGCAGGAGGGCCCTAGAGGAGCTATTCCATGTTTAAGGTCAGGAGGGGTGGCAGTGAGGAGACACCCTGCATCCAAGGTAAGGAGCAGTGGCTGCACTTTGCTGGAGCAGCTGGGAAAAGATACCCCACATCCAAGGTAAGAGAAACCCAAGCAAGATGGTAGGTGTTGCAAGAGGGCATCAGAGGGCAGACACACTGAAACCATACTCACAGAAAACTAGTCAATCTGGTCACACTAGGACCACAGACTTGTCTAACTCAATGAAACTAAGTTATGCCCATGGAGCCACCCAGGATGGGCAGGCTGTGGTGGAGAGGTCCAACAGATTGTGGTCCACTGGAGAAGGGAATGGCAAACCACTTCAGTATTCTTGCCTTGAGAACCCCATGAATAGTATGAAAAGGCAAAATGATAGGATACTAAAACAGAACTCCCCAGGTCAGTAGGTGCCCAATATGCTACTGGAGATCAGTGGAGAAATAACTCCAGAAAGAATGAGGATATAAAATCAACACACAGAAATCCCTTGCATTCCTATACACGAATAATGAGAAAGTAGAAAAAGAAATTAAGGAAACAATTCCATTCACCATTGCAACAAAAAGAATAAAATACTTAGGAATATATCTACCTAAAGAAACTAAAGACCTATATATAGAAAACTATAAAACACTGATGAAAGAAATCAAAGAGGACACTAATAGATGGAGAAATATACCATGTTCATGGATTGGAAGAATCAATATAGTGAAAATGAGTATACTACCCAAAGCAATCTACAGATTCAGTGCAATCCCTATCAAGCTACCAGCCACATTTTTCACAGAACTAGAACAAATAATTTCAAGATTTGTATGGAAATACAAAAAACCTCGAATAGCCAAAGCAATCTTGAGAAAGAAGAATGGAACTGGAGGAATCAACTTGCCTGACTTCAGGCTCTACTACAAAGCCACAGTCATCAAGACAGTATGGTACTGGCACAAAGACAGACATATAGATCAATGGAACAAAATAGAAAGCCCAGAGATAAATCCACACACATATGGACACCTTATCTTTGACAAAGGAGGCAAGAATATACAATGGAGTAAAGACAATCTCTTTAACAAGTGGTGCTGGGAAAACTGGTCAACCACTTGTAAAAGAATGAAACTAGATCACTTTCTAACACCGCACACAAAAATAAACTCAAAATGGATTAAAGATCTAAATGTAAGATCAGAAACTATAAAACTCCTAGAGGAGAACATAGGCAAAACACTCTCAGACATAAATCACAGCAGGATCCTCTATGATCCACCTCCCAGAATGCTGGAAATAAAAGCAAAAATAAACAAATGGGATCTAATTAAAATTAAAAGCTTCTGCACAACAAAGGAAAATATAAGCAAGGTGAAAAGACAGCCTTCTGAATGGGAGAAAATAATAGCAAATGAAGCAACTGACAAATAACTAATCTCAAAAATATACAAGCAACTTCTGCAGCTCAACTCCAGAAAAATAAACGACCCTATCAAAAAATGGGCCAAAGAACTAAATAGACATTTCTCCAAAGAAGACATACGGATGGCTAACAAACACATGAAAAGATGCTCAACATCACTCATTATTAGAGAAATGCAAATCAAAACCACAATGAGGTACCACTTCACACCAGTCAGAATGGCTGTGATCCAAAAATCTGCAAGCAAGAAATGCTGGAGAGGGTGTGGAGAAAAGGGAACCCTCCTACACTGTTGGTGGGAATGCAAACTAGTACAGCCACTATGGAGAACAGTGTGGAGATTCCTTAAAAAATTGCAAATAGAACTACCTTATGACCCAGCAATCCCACTTCTGGGCATACACACCGAGGAAACCAGAATTGAAAGAGACACATGTACCCCAATGTTCATCGCAGCACTGTTTATAATAGCCAGGACATGGAAACAACCTAGATGTCCATCAGCAGATGAATGGATAAGAAAGCTGTGGTACATATACACAATGGAGTATTACTCAGCCGTTAAAAAGAATTCATTTGAATCAGTTCTGATGAGATGGATGAAACTGGAGCCGATTATACAGAGTGAAGTAAGCCAGAAAGAAAAACACCAATACAGTATACTAACACATATATATGGAATTTAGGAAGATGGCAATGACGACCCTGTATGCAAGACAGGGAAAGAGAAAAAAAAAAAAAAAAGAATGAAGGGATGGAGTCAAACCAAAAACAAAACCCAGTTGTGGATGTGACTGGTGATAGAAGCAAGGTCCAGTGCCGTAAAGAGCAATATTGCATAGGAACCTGAAATGTCAGGTTCATGAATCAAGGCAAATTGGAAGTGGTCAAACAAGAGATAACAAGAGTGAACGTTGACATTCTAGGAATCAGCGAACTAGAATGGACTGGAATGGGTGAATTTAACTCAGATGACCATTATATCTACTACTGTGGGCAGGAATCCCTTAGAAGAATTGGAGTAGCCATCATGGTCAACAAAAGGGTCCGAAATGCAGTACTTGGATACAATCTCAAAAATGACAGAATGATCTCTGTTTGTTTCCAAGGCAAACCATTCAGTACCACAGTAATCCAAGTCTATGTCCCAACCAGTAATGCTGAAGAAGCTGAAGTTGAACGGTTCTATGAAGACCTACAAGATCTTTTAGAAATAACACCCCCAATAGATATCCTTTTCATTATAGGGGACTGGAATGCAAAGGTAGGAAGTCAAGAAATACCTGGAATAACAGGCAAATTTGGCCTTGGAGTGTGGAATGAAGCAGGGAAAAGACTAATAGAGTTTTGCCAAGAAAATGCACTGGTCATAGCAAATATCCTCTTCCAACAACACAAAAGAAGACTCTACACATGGACATCACCAGATGGTCAACACCGAAATCAGAGTGATTATATTTTCTGCAGCAAAAGATGGAGAGTCTCTATACAGTCAACAAAAACAAGACCAGGAGCTGACTGTGGCTCAGATCATGAACTCCTTACTGCCAAATTCATATTAAATTGAAGAAAGCAGGGAAACCCACTAGACCATTCAAGTATGACCTAAATCAGATCCCTTATGATTATACAGTGGAAATGAGAAATAGATTTAAGGGCCTAGATCTGATAGATAGAGTGCCTGATGAACTATGGAATGAGGTTCGTGACATTGTACAGGAGACAGGGATCAAGACCATCCCCATGGAAAAGAAATGCAAAAAAGAAAATGGCTGTCTGAGGAGGCCTTACAAATATCTGTGAAAAGAAGGGAAGTGAAAAGGAAAGATAAAAGCATCTGAATGCAGAGTTCTAAAGAATAGCAAGAAGAGATAAGAAAGCCTTCCTCAGCAATCAATGCAAAGAAATAGAGGACAAGAACAGAATGGGAAAGACTAGAGGTCTGTTCAAGAAAATAAGAGATACCAAGGGAATATTTCATGCAAAGATGGGCTCGATAAAGGACAGAAATGGTCTGGACCTAACAGAAGCAGAAGATATTAAGAAGAGGTGGCAAGAATACACAGAAGAACTGTACAGAAAAGATCTTCAAGACCAAGATAATCATGATGGTGTGATCACTCCATCCTGGAATGTGAAGTCAAGTGGGCCTATGGAATTCCAGTAGAGGTATTTCAAATCCTGAATTATGATGCTGTGAAAGTGCTGCACTCAATATGCCAGCAAATTTGGAAAACTCAGCAGTGGCCACAGGACTGGAAAAGGTCCGTTTTCATTCCAAACCTCAGTTCAGTTCAGTTCAGTCGTTCAGTCATGTCCGACTCTTTGTGACCCCATGAATCGCAGCACACCAGGCCTCCCTGTCCATCACCAACTCCCAAAGTTCACTCATATTCGCATCCATCGAGTCAGTGATACCATATGGCCATTTCATCCTCGGTCGTCCCCTTCTTCTCCTGCCCCCAATCCCTCCCAGCATCAAAGTCTTTTCCAATCCTAAAGAAAGGCAATTTCAAAGGTGCTCAAACTACCGCACAATTGCACTCATCTGGAAGGCTGACCTTCCAGATGTTCAAGCTGGTTTTAGAAAAGGCAGAGGAACCAGAGATCAAATTGCCAACAATTGCTGGATCATCAAAAAAGTAAAAGAGTTCCAGAAAAACATCTATTTCTGCTTTACTGACTATGCCAAAGCCTTTGTGTGGATAACAATAAACTGTGGAAAATTCTGAAAGAGATGGGAATACCAGACCACCTGACCTGCCTCTTGAGAAACCTGTATGCAGTTCAGGAAGCAATAGTTAGAGGTGGACATGGAATAACACTCTGGTTCCAAATAGGAAAGGGAGCATGTCAAGGCTGTATATTGTCACCCTGCTTATTTAACTTATAACATCATGAGAAACGCTGGGCTGGAAGGAGCACAAGCTGGAATTAAGATTGCAGGGAGAAATATCAATAAACTCAGATATGCAGATGACACCACCTTTATGGCAGAAAGTGAAGAGGAACAAATAAGCTTCTTGATGAAAGTGAAAGTGGAGAGTGAAAAAGTTGGCTTAAAGCTCAACATTTAGGAAATGAAGATCATGGCATCTGGTCCCAACACTTCATGGCAAATAGATGAGGAAACAGTGAAAACAATGTTAGACTTTATTTTTGGGGCTCCAAAATCACTGCAGATGGTGACTGCAGCCATGAAATTGAAAGACGCTTACTCCTTGGAAGAAAAGTTATGACCAACCTAGATAGCATATTGAAAAGCAGAGACGTTACTTTGCCAACAAAGGTCCATCTAGTCAAAGCTATGGTTTCTCCAGTAGTCATCTATGGATGTGAGAGTTGGACTGTGAAGAAGGCTGAGAGGCGAAGAATTGATGCTTTTGAACTGTGGTGTTGGAAAAGACTCTTGAGAGTCCCTTGGACTGCAAGGAGATCCAACCAGTCCATTCTGAAGGAGATCAGCCCTGGGATTTCTTTGGAAGGAATGATGCTAAAGCTGAAACTCCAGTACTTTGGCCACCTCATGCGAAGAGTTGACTCATTGGAAAAGACTAATGCTGGGAGGGATTGAGGGCAGGAGAAGCGGACGACAGAGGATGAGATGGCTGGATGGCATCACTGACTCTATAGACGTGAGTCTGAATGAACTCCGGGAGTTGGTGATGGACAGGGAGGCCTGGTGTGCTGCAATTCATGCGTTCGTAAAGAGTCGGACACGACTGAGCGACTGAACTGAACTGAACAGCTAACAACATCTCATTCTTGGTGACATGCACATTACTTTTTACATTAATTTTATTTTTAAATTGCATACAAATAAGTTAATTTATACATAAAAATTTTCTATAAAATGGTTATAGAATCAACATAGGTAATATAATTATTGTGCACGTTGGTGATGGACAGGGAGGCCTGGCATGCTGCAATTCATGGGGTCGCAAAGAGTCGGACACGAGTGAACAACTGAACTGAACTGAACTGATACAGTATAAAGTATAGTTTAAATAATAAGCATCTGCATTACACATACTGAGAAATAGTTACATTCTAATTTTAAAATTTAATAAGATATTTTAAAACAGTCACAAAAGTAATTAAAGACATTTGTGCAGTTCAGTTCAGTTGCTCTGCTGCTGATGCTGCTAAGTTGCTTCACTCATATCCGACTATGCGACACCATAGACGGCAGCCCACCAGGCTCCCCTGTCCCTGGGATTCTCCAGGCAAGAACACTGGAGTGGGGTGCCATTTCCTTCTCCAATGCATGAAAGTGAAAAGTGAAACTGAAGTTGCTCAGTCGTGTCCGACTCTGAGAGACCCCATGGACTGCAGCCCACCAGGCTCCTCCGTCCATGGGATTTTCCAGGCAAGAGTACTGGAGTGGGGTGCCATTGCCTTCTCCTCAGTTGCTCAGTCGAGACCTACTCTTTGTGACCCTATGTACTGCAGTATGCCAGGCTTCTCTGTCCATCACCAGCTCCCGGAGCTTACTTAAACTCATGTCCATGGAGTTGGGGTTGCCATCCAACCACCTCATCCTCTATCGTCCCCTTCTCCTCCTGCCTAAAAGCAATTGACGAGCTTGCAATGTAGTAACTCCAGAATTAGTAAGATTTTCAAAATGTTGTTCACATCTGCCCTAAGTAATCTTCCCCAGGAGCTGGAGTAAGAAGCAAAGCCTAAAAAGCTATTCAAATACAGAAAGATGTTTGTGTGTCGTATCACCTGACTTAGGAACTCATTCTACACACCGTGCATTAGTATCATTCTTATAATAATCATCGTTCTTTTTCTTTTCAATGAGGAATTTAAGGTTGTTCAGGGCTCTGTTTCTCAACTGAAGGGAAGAAGACAACAGAAGCCCAGTCTCTTGGACAAAGAATTACACTTAGAAATTGAAGGCCTTTTAACTATTCCCTCCTCCAGTTTGTCTAGGTCCAGACTCCAGATCCAGCCTTTTCCTTTTATACCTTGTCAACCACTGTGTTACTGGCAAATAACCACAGGCACAATGTGGAACATGACTGAAACACCATGGAGGAGAATGCATGAGATCATTAGCCCTGATCTCATTTTACTATGGCAGGTTAGTAGCACCAAAAGCCAAACATTTTTTGAGTGCTTACTCCATGCATTGGATTTTCAGTGCTTAAAACAGACATAATTCACTATGGAAGACAGCATTATTTCTCTTAACACTGGAATGTTTCTATCACTGGTCCAACCTCTCCTAGAGAGATTTCCTACTCCAATGCTCATGATATTGCAACTTTTAATTTTGGAATGCTGTGTAATTATTAGTACTGTAACTTCTGTTTTAATCTACATAGTTAAGGAAGTATTATAATATTACTAGTATGCTTCCAAATTTAATATTTTCCATACCTTGAGGTGTTCTGAGTGTGTACTGTGGAAGGGTGTCTGGAATTCTCCCATGACCTCTTGAGCTTCAGATGATGACTCATCTCTCCTATTTGTAGTTGGTCCAAAATCACTATGAAAAGAGCAGTTTTAAGACACTTAACAGGCTACTTTTCCTCTAAGATTTTTTTCATTCTGTCCTGAAAAGTGCAATTTAGTTCACGTCTGTAATAGTTACAAGCAAATCGCCAAATTGCCTACCTTTCCGTATTCTGATATGTAATTATCTACATAAAACTAAAATAAACAAACAAAAGCCTACGCAATAGCAAGAGCACTGAAATGCTCAAACCAAGAAGTGATCTTTTGCATGTTTTAGAATTTTTTTTCCAGAAATGCTTATGAAATAAAAGGACTATGGCATATAAAATAGCCTTCAACAGGCTAAATCCTATAATCACAATAAAGAAATCTAAATCTGTCAACATTAGAAGCTTTTATTATACTACTTTTCTCTTAAATTCTTGCTATATTCATTTGCTGATGTAATGTGGCAGCTATGTCAAATTGCTCTAGTGTTACCCTTAGGGAGTATAAATGAGCTGAGTTGTTAAATATATGTGTTTCATACCCAATGATTATACCCACACACAATTTCTATGCTAACGACACTTATTTTTATTTTCCCTTGTTAGAAAGTTTAACAAGTTTTCTGCCTTTTTTCAAGCATGGGGATGACCCAGAAAGATGTTATGGGGAGGGAGGTGGGAGGGGGGTTCATGTTTGGGAATGCATGTAAGAATTAAAGATTTTAAAATTTAGAAAATAAAAAACTAAAAAAAAATAAAAAAAGAAAAAACACAAAACAACAAAATCAGCACTTCCCATATACAAAAAAAAAAAAAAAAAAGAAAGAAATTTAATTCAAATCTTCCAAAGTTTTTTGGTCTATTTTTATTCATATCTTATATAGATTTATTTAATTAAAGTATCTTATATATATAAGGACAAGAAGTTCAGCCTTTAAATAAAAATTTTTAAAGAAATACAACTCTTATCCTGAAGATAAGAAAACATTAAAAGTTCATGAGGAAATATTTTACACCTGAATTTATAGGCAATTATATTCCAGAAGATATCAATGAAAGTCTTTTAGTGATGTAAAATAATAGTAATAGGTAACTGTATTTATTAAAGCCATTTGTTTTGTTTATTGTCTGAAGTTAATTTTGTTCTGTCTAAAGCTATTTTAATTAAATTTACACTGCAAGGAGGTCAATGTTGTTAGATATTGGGTCAATATACTTATGAGTCAGTTTATAATGACTCTCTTGCTCCTTTCTAACAAAATTTAATGAACTATAAATTAAACCAGCTGAATTGCCACTTGAAAATAGGACTAAGAATTATTTTCAAAAAATGAATATTCAAAGTAGGTTAACATCCCATGAGTGGAGTTGGGAACTGGTTTACTTCACACATATATAGTATCTGTGTGGGTCTGTATGTACACATGTCTTCATGTGTATATATGTGTTCAGTCACGCACTCATGTCTCTTTGTGACCCCATGAACTGTAGCCCACCAGGCTCCTCTGTCCATTGGAGTTCCAAGGCAAAAAAATACTGCAGTGGGTTGACATTTCCTCCCCCAGGGGATCTTCCTGACTGAGGGACTGAACCCAAGTCTCCTGCATTGGCAGGCGGATTCTTTACCACTGAGCCACCTGGCAAGCCCATGTATTCATAAACCAAGCTAACTTGAGTAAGAAAGGTCACTTATCAGAAAGAAAAAGAGAAGTTATACAAAAGGCTTATGCTTTCTCACATCAAGAGAAAATATCATCAAAGGTGATAGGCTCTTGGTGCTAATAATAAGTTTAAGAAGGAAAACCTCAACAACCTCCAAAATTGTAGATACAGAGTATCAAAATGATTATGTCATTTCATTGGCAAGAATCTTTTTTGATTCCTCTCATAGGTCCAATTATGGTATCTATAGCTAAAACTTTCAAGTCCCACAAACTGGAAGGTCTCATTGACTCAACTATCATATTTTAACCATACAAACTGAATGTTTGACAAACATATTGAAATATTCAACCACCTTATAACTTCATATTCCTTGATCATTCAGAAAAATAAATTGTCCCTGAGGCATGTAAAAGGATGGTTCTCCCATTTGGGACATAGCCTGACTATCTCTTTCTTGGTCCTTTGTAATATGGGATTCTCAAATGACCAAAAAAAAAAAAAAAAAAAACTTTAGGTTTGAACATCAGTCTCTTCCTGAGGTATGGGAAACAATAAAGGATAGACTGTTCTTGCACAAATCTTGTTTAATAAATGTAAAATTGACTTTCAGATCTACTGAATCATCTTTTTGCATTGTGGGTTTTTCTATTTGAATAAATGCAACTAGTATATCTAATGAATAAGCAAACCATCATCTAAAAAACATCATGTTTAAAATTTTAGGAAACAGGGTTCCAAAAATTTGCTTAATTAATAAGTACTTTCTGCAGGCCTACATTGTATCAGGTATTAAGAAGAACTGCAGGGTAATATAGTAGTAATACTGGATCAGTGCATTTGAAACAGAAATATCTTGCTTTCATGGAACTATCAATCTAGTAGTGAAGATAAGGAATGCATAACAACAAATATAATACAAAGATATAAATTTTCAGAACAGAGGGAAAGTGGTCCACTAAAATATAAATTTAGGTCACAAGGAAGGCATTTCTATTAGCTTTAAAATGCCCACATGGGCAAGCATCGATCACAAAATGTAAGATTTTGCACATTTGTATTTCAGTATATAAATTTTAATTTGTGATGTGAAAATTTTTTAATTGTCAATATTTTTACAAAGGAAGAGAATAATATGACAGGAAAGAAGAGTAAACCAGTTGTCTGTTCTTTATAGGCAGCGACCCAGAGAAAAAATTGACATTCTACAAATGTTAGTTACTGCTTTTATTAGCAATTATTACTATTTCTTAACCTTTGCCAAGGTATATTGAGATCTCTATATTCTGAATATAGGTCAACAATCCCCAAATTGCATTTGTCAGAATACTAACTGTGAAACATGTGTCTTAGTGTTATATTTTTAAAAAGAAGCTTCTTTCAGTGTCAAACACATTTGGAGAATGCTTGGTTAATCCTTCAGGGAGAATCTGCAGGACTTTTCTGAGCCTTTAACATGCTTCTCCAAGAGGACACAGCAGTTGCACAAATTATTTGAGCAGAGAAAATTCTTCTCTCTCAGTTCACTGAAAAATAATCTTTATAAAGTGTGCAATTTGAACCAAGGTTGTTGTTTTTCAGTCACTCAGTCATGGCTTCCCTGTCCTTCACCATCTTCCGGAGCTTGCTCAAACTCATGTCCATTGAGTCAGTGATGCCATCCAACCATCTCATCCTCTGTCATCCCCTTCTCCTTCTGACTTCAATCTTTCCCAGCATCAGGGTGTTTTCTAATGAGTCACCTCTTTGCATCAGCTGGCCAAAGTATTGGAGCTTCAGCTTCAGCATCAGTCCTTCCAATGAATAGTCAGGACTGATCTCCTTTAGGATGGACTGGTTTGATCTCCTTGCAGTCCAAGGGACTCTGAAGAATCTTCTCCAACACCACAGTTCAAAAGCATTGGACTTCTGTTAAGTCCAAGACTAGCTAGAATTCACTCTTTTGCCATTCCTGGCCAAGTCTATTTTAAATTGATAACTAATTCCTCACGTTTTGCTTCTTTCCCTCTTACCTTCTTCCATTTCTTATGCTGATTTATTTAAAAAGCATACGGAAAAAGTACCAAGCTGTACTTGGTAAAGTACCAAGTTGTCTGATGTTAGGGCAGTTGAGTTTCTCCAGAAGATCTAGTATTTTGAGAACTAATGTCAGTTTTCTTAGGATAAACACATTCTGAGATGGTGAATCATGTTCTAAAAAGGAGAGAAGAGGACTAAAGGAAGATATAAATTGTGATTGTTTTGGGGTTTCCTAGGTGGCACAGTGGTAAAAGAATCCACCTACCAATGCAGGAGATGCAAGAGATGTGGGTTCAATCCCTGGGTTGAGTAGATCCCTTGGATAAGAAAATGGCAACCTACTATAGTATTCTTGCTTGAAAAATTCCATGCTCAGAGGAGCCTGGCTGGCTACGGGATCGCAAACAGTCAGACATAACTGAGCATGAGCACTTTAGATATGTTCCCTTTAGTATGTTTCTCTCCGAAATAAGCAATTAAACCAATTGCACTTTTACAAGTGCTCTCTAAAATATAGACGTAAAGAAATACACGGTCAATGTAGTAGTGCCTACTTGTTCTTGAAGGAGAGAGAGTAGCATTTCAAATATGCTGAAAACGTAATTTATTGATATAAATTTCATTGTGTATCAGATTAAGAATTCTCCACAGCAGGACACTTCACTTATGATAGTTTTTCTGAGATTTCCATTTCTCTTTCTATCATCCCATCTCATTCCAGTATTTTTTTTTTTTTATGCTGCTGTGATGTAACAGTATTTTGGTTTGAGTAACTATCCGGGGTATGATTAGGATGTGGGGAATGAGATACTCATTTTAGGGACCAAATTCAAGGAGATGCCAAAAAAGAAAACACTAATCAAGATAAATAATATTTTAGTGAATGTTTCTAAATTAAAATTAATATCAAAAAATCCACAATGAACAAACCATAAAAATGCTAAATAAGGACAGGATCATAATACTGATTTTTTTTGTTGTTCTGTTAACTTAGTCTCCATATGACTCAGCACAGCACTAGTAGATGCCTCTTTAATCAGAATTTCCCTGAGTTTGCACTTTGTCACTTTCCACCTGAGGACACTTAGTTTGCAGGAGTTGATTTTTACATAACCCATGTGAAAGCACATTTGAACACAAATGGTTTAATTCAATCACTTATTGTGTTATTTTTCTCAACTACCAAACAGTACTTAGTAGCTAGACTAAACTGATTCCTTTCCTTTTTCTCTAAACTTGTGAACAGATATACCCTGTGTGACAAGACCAATGGGCAACATAAATATTGCTTAGTAGAGCTCTGGTGGAAACTTCAAACCCCAGAAAGTTAACACAAGGTCAAAGAAAGAGTGCCAGATTCTGAACACTTGCACACTGCCTTATCTTCTCTCTCTCACACACACAAACATTATTCTAGACGAATAAAAGCAAAACCATGACATTGAGTTTTCTTCTTTGGTAAACATATCAGAACTATTTTGATCAATTTTCTAGAGATTAGATTGAAGGATCTGGTTAGTTTTATCAAAAATAAATTTATGAACCATTATTCTACTGCCCTCTATTGTTAAAAAGTGAACAATAATGTCCTTGAACACGGTGAAATATAGAGTGGAATGTCTTTTACCAAGGAGCCCTATATATATCTGTCTCCGATATATATTGATCACCTCCAGTATTCTTGGGAAAGGAAAACACATGTAGTTTTCCTTTGGAAATTCAAAACCCATTAGGAATAGTTTTTATTTGGGCATATATATTTCAGTACATAATAAGACATTCTATTAAGCTTGATTAAAATTAACTTATTTATTTCAATAAAAATACTACACACATTTAAATATAACTGTGCAATACAGAAAAGTGTGAAGAAGAGAGTAAAATACTTCCAAATCATATACTCATAAACACTAGTGACATTCGATGCTATACTTCCAGAGTTTACTATATACAATTTGGCTTACAAAAAATCAGGAATATTCCTAAGAAAACTTGAGTTTTTACTCAAAAGTAAAAGGCATTTCATCTTCTTCTTGATTGGTTCTTTCAAATATCTTAGGCATTCAATTGCTCAAGCATATTGCATCATTCCAGGAGCAATGAGGACTATCATGAAAACTACCCAATAACCTTGAGAAACATATGACAAGGACACATGAAACAAGCAGCTACAGAACATCAGTGACAGCATAATGTTATGAAAATGAGTTACAAACTAAAGAAATGAAATATAGAACAGCAAATGTATATAGTGGAGCTCACATCTGCTATGAAGACAGGGAACGTTTGCTCATTCTGGAAAAAGCAAGAATGAAGAGAGGGCATAATGACATTCCTGCATGTCAAGCGAAGGCTGAGTACAGGGAATGGTGGGTTGTACCACAGTGAGAATAAACATGATTCTAAATAAGGAGAGTGAAACGCACACAGATACAAAACAAACAAAACAAAAAATCGAGTTGGCTCACTCTAGACTGTGAGCTCCTTCAGTACAGTAACTATTCATAGCGTTTGTGGCATTTTCAGATCAAGATGTAGTAGATAATAAACAATAAGAAATGTTAAAGAGAAAGGGGAATGATACAAAGGAAAGGAAAGGAGGAGGGCATGATAAATGTGGTTTGGAGGGAGGAGGGAGAGTGGCAGGGAAAACAGAAAAAAAAAAAGGACAAAGAAGATGGATGGAAGGAAGGGAAGAAGGATGGGAGGTAGAGGCATAATCATAGGGAATACTTAAAAGTACAATATTTATATATTCAGATATATGCGCTGCTTTGTTGGATAAAGAACAGTTAATAAAAATGCAATAAATGAAACAGTAAATAAAACTTCAAATTCAATCATTTATATACCAAGGCAGACACTGAATTTTGAGCAGTTAAATGACAGAATGAAAATATAATTTGCCCTTGAGTGGTAAGCGCAGGTGCACAACAAATAAATGTTGACATTACCTGATCATGCAGAATGATATTTATAATAACACATTATTGCTAATGATAATCTTCCTATAATTGTAATGTACGGGATAACATTTTCAAAACTCCCTAGTCTCCTTAATCTGTCTGCTATTCATTCATACATTTATTTATAGAGGAAGCATCTATTGTATATCTTATGTGTAAGGAGCATTGTTCCAGATCTAACAAGAAAGGGACGATTATTTCTTTGTATATGTACATGTGCTGCACCTTATTCCAAAAAGGATTTAGGGCAAGAAAATGTGATTAATATATGATTGCTTCTCTTAAGAAGGTTATAGTCTCAGTGGTGATTATATGCACGCATAATAAAACAAAGCAAAATAACTAATCATCCAACAAAAGCTCAAAGGAGGCTAAGCAAGTTGCTGAACTGGGAGTCTTCAAGAAAGACATGGAGTAAGAGCAGAAACGTGAAGGAATCCAGAAACCTTACAGGCCAAGGAGACATACATATACTGGGCACTTCCCATAGAAGGTCAAGTAGTTGATCAGAAATGGGCTGGTTTCAAGAAACAATAAAACCGAGAACGTTGACTACAGTCAGGTGGCCTATGGTAAGTAGACAGTAGTGGTGATGTATTTGCAGCGCTGGAGGATATTAGAAATATTAAGGAGATTTAAATTATTGGCAGTTAAGAATATCAGACAAAGCGTGGATTTTATTTTCTATGAAAATAAGATTTCTATTCAAGAGAAGGAGAATTAAAAAGATTTTATGAAGCAACAAATGCTAAAAGTACAACTTTGCTAAGAGTACAAAAGTGAATTACAGAAATAACATGCGGGCATCAGACAGACCATAGAGAAGTATTATAACATTCCAAAGTAGCTACGATTAAGGCTTTAATTAAGGTTTTTGTGATGGAAAAAATGTAGAATTTAAAGAATCAACTAAATTTAGTGACCAGTTTATTGAGAGACAGTAAGTATAAGGAGGAGGTTAAAAAGACAATATTTCTAGCTTTAGTAACCAAGAGGTTAATGACTTCAGAGGAATCTTAGACTTTAGAAGAGCAATTAATTAAAAATTTTGGAAAGTGATTTTTTTGGACTAGTCAGATATTTAAAAGAAGATATTACACAAACAGCTATAAACAGAGATGAAAAATAGGATTACAGGTATAGATTTAGAAGTCATCTTCATCATGAAGATTTTAAATCGAGCAACTGGACTGATAGAGATTTCTCCAGGAGAGGATGCTAAACCAGAAGAAATTAAGATGAAGATACAACCTGGAGAATACCTATACTTTAAGAGCAAACAGAGGCATTAAGAAGATTAAAAAAAAAAGATATGGGTCAGTACAATTTGATTTGTTGCCGATTTGTACTGCAGGTTATTAAAATAGACATTTTTATTATATTAGACATATGTGTTATATTGTCAGGAATAAACATGATCCTGAGCAGCTAGCATGACTTTATCTATAGGAATTATTATATTTTTTGTTCAAAGGAGAACTCAGAGGCAAAATTGTGGCTTGGTTCTTCTAAATGTGTGTGTTCTTTTTATTATTTCATTTATTAAATTATCATGTAATACAATTCACTTTTTGGTATGTATATCTATGTATTTTAAAATAAATACTTATATAAACATCACCATAATCAAGACACTTAACAGTTTTATGATACGGAAAACTTTCTCATGCTACCTCATTTTGCAGTTGTATCCTTTTTTCACCCCAGCCTCTAGCAGCCACTAATCTGTTCTCCATCACTACAGTTTTGCTTTCTTCCAGAAAGTCTTCTAAATGAAATGATCCATTACAGACCTTTAAGGACTGGCTTCTTTCCCACATCTTCTCCTACAGAGAAGCTCTGTTCCACATCTAAAAGGAATTCCATGGGTAAGAGAATAGGCAGATGGTGGAGAGGATGTATTCAAAGAGATAATGCCTAAAAAATCCAGTTTTTGTGAAAAATATAAATCCTCAGCATGATGCCTTTGAGATACACGCATGATTTCGTATGCATCAGTACTCCATTCCTCTTTATTAATGAGTAGTAGTCTACTGTATAGATATACCACAGTTTTATCTATTCACTCATTGAAGGACATCTGCATTTTTCCATTTTTTTGGCAATCACAAATAGAGTTGCTATAAACATTCATATACAGGTTTTGTGTGATTATAACCTCATTTATGAAAAGTAAACACCAAGAAAGGAATTGCTGGGTCATAAAGTAAGAAACCTCCAAACTCTTTTTGGTGACATTTTATATTCCCACCAACATGTGAAAGTTCAAGCTGTTCCACATCCTCACGGATATCAGGTACTGGCTGTTAGACATTTTAATGAGTATGAAATGGTATTGCATTGTGGTTTTAATTTTTATTTTACTAATGGCTAACAGTGTCAAATATCATTTTATTTATTTGTCATGTATGTATATTCTTTGGTGAAGTCATGTGTAAGGTTAAAGGGCATTTATTTTACATAATATATTAATCCTTTGCTCTACTTGTTTCTATATCTTTTTCCCCTCAAATTTTAGCCTGGTTTTAAGTGTATCCATTCCTTATTATATGCTCTCTAATAAGCTACTTTAAATATTTGTGAAACAAGTTTCAGGAATTGGATGAGAGAGAGAGAAAAATTCATGGTTACATATAAATAGTTAAATATGCAAGAAATGGAATCCCTCCTCCAATTAAAAAGTAGGGGAAATTAATTTAATTCTCTCAAGGGCATTTCTAGTTTACCAAATCAGACTTGTAATTATGTAGTCATATGAAGGGAACTTGGATAAAAGATGAGAACAGAAAAAGTCCTAGTTTTCCTCACTATATTTTTATAGAAAGAATTATTTTGATGGGTAAAAAAGGCAAAATGGAATCTGGAACATGTTAATCAATGAAATCCACATTTGCACAAAAGTGCTATAAATGCCAACAGAATGCTTAGTTTTTCTTTTTAGGAGAACTGAAAGCCTTAGGGTAAGAGATGCCTTGTAAATAAATATTATTATTTCCCTAGGCTCTGAAGAGAGGTTCTGGAACATCAGCCAGAGTTTAATTAAAGAGTCTCAGCACTGTCTAACCTGTCTTATGCAGCTTTCTCGGGCTGCATGAAGAACTGCCCAGCAAATGAATTGTTGAAAACCAATGTGGCATTTATGCTGTAATTAGCACAAATAAACTTGTAACACTATGGCAGACCTTATGACTTCCACTTTACATTTGGTTGCATATCACTGTTTAATACAGAGCAGTGAAAATTTCCCAAAGAGATGAAAAATACTAAACCCAAAGGCGTATCTCTTTTGTCTCCTCAGTTGATAGCAGGTATCTTAAATCCTAAAAATCAGGCATCACAATCTAAAAACACTACTTTTTACAGAGCCAATCAGCTAATAGCTTTGGAAATTATATAAGAATAAATGCTATACCTTAGAGAAAAAAAAATACAGGTCAGAGAACTGGATTAGAATCATAAAACACATCTTATTCAAATTTTGAGAAGTTTTCAACACTTTCCTGTATAATTTAAGTAGTTATTTTTATCATAACTTCATCAGCTCTTCTGCAGAGAGGCTTTCAAGAAAGAAAAATATATTGCAATGGAAATTTCAAACATAATGATAAGAATTTGTGTTTACAAATAAAAATAAAATGATATTTAGTGTACCTGTGATTTTCTATGGAAAAATAATGCATTTTGCTGAATTTATTTAAATTATCTTTATGGAAAGCAATGTTTCTGGCAGCTTCAAATCAGACTTTAACTTGACATCTATTAAAATACACATCTTAAAATTGCCTGCTGATATTAATTTTTTACATTGAGTAAACACTTAATTTCCCTTTAAAATACCTTTTTTATTAATCAGTATTTAAATTAAAATATCAATTCACATTAATATCTTGCCTGTGGCCAAAATTCTAATCTTCATTACCCATGTTACTATTTGCTAGAGATAATTAAAGGAAGAATGAGATATCACATACCCCTTCTTAAAATTCACAATGCACTTAACAATGATGACTTCAATATTTTAACATGCACTAGAAAGCTTATGCAGAAATTATTCAGTCTCCTCCATTTTCTGGTGATGCTTCATCATTACAAAGTGGAAAGAAAAGAAAACATAATTTGAGCAAGAAGGTAAGGCTTTGCATGCTGAAAAAAAAAAAAAAGACAACAAGACAGGAAAGGGAAGTTCTGTTGGCTTTGAGCTATTCTGAAAGAAATTAAGCCAGGCATAACAGAATGAATGATCTCAAAGTCCAGCCTTGATGTTCACAAAATGTCAGGAGAAGGCAATGAGCAAGGAACATGAAGTGAGACTTAAAAAGAGCCTGCCATGATCAGAGATAGCACTTCTTCATTTTCCTTAAGGCAATGAAAAGAAGGAAGAAAGGAATGAAAGAGGGACAGAGGGAGGGAATGATGATATATTATATATGTATATATAATATATACATATATAAAATTTAGATAACAAAATGAACAATGATCACAGGTATGAACTCTGTATTTACAATTGTTAGGTGAATACTGAAAACCAACCATAAGTGCAAAATGATTAGGAAATTAGATGGCCTGAATATTTCTTCAGAGAACATTAGCCTTAATCTTTTGAGACTGACTAGTATTAACCTTTATTTTCTGGAGTCTCTTGCTTTTTCGATGATCCAGTAGATATTGGCAACTTGATCACTGCTTCCTCTGTCTTTTCTAAAACCACCTTGAACATCTGGAAGTTCACAGTTCATGTATTGATAAAGCCTGGCTTAGAGATTTTGAGCATTACTTTACTATCATGTGAAAGTGAAAGTGAAGTCACTCAGTCGTGTCTGACTCTTTGAGATCCCGAGGACGGCAGCCCATCAGGCTCCTCCATTCATGGGATTTTCCAGGCAAGAATACTGGAGTGGGTTGTCATTTCGTTCTCCAGGGGATCTTCCCAACCCAGGGACCAAACCCAGGCCTCCCGCATTGCAGGCAGACACTCTAACCTCTGAGCCACCAGGGAAGCCCACTAGCATGTGAGATGAGTGCAATTGTGTGGTAGTTTGAGCATTCTTTGGCATTGCCTTTCTTTGGCATTGGAATGAAAACTGACTTTTTCCAGTCCTGTGGCCACTACTGAGTTTTCCAAATTTGCTGACATATTGAGTGCAGCACTTTTATAGCATCATTTTCCAGGATTAGAAATAGTTCAACTGGAATTCCATCACGTCCATTAGCTTTGTTTGTAGTGATGCTTCCTAAGGTCCACTTGACTTCACATTCCAGGATGTCTGGCTCTTGGTGACGAATCACACCATTGTGATTATCCGGGCGGTGAAGATCTCTTTTGCACAGCTCTTCTGTGTATTCTTGCCACCTCTTATTAATATCTTCTGCTTCTGCCAGGTCCCTACCATGTCTGTCCTTTATTGAGCCCATCTTTGCATGAAATATTCCCTTGGTATCTCTAAATTTTTTGAAGAGATCTCTAGTCTTTCCCATTCTATTGTTTTCGGGTAATTCTTTCCACTGATTACTGAGGAAGACTTTCTTATCTCTCTTTGCTATTCTTTAGAACTCTGCATTCAAAAGGGTATTCAGTTCAGTTCAGTTCAGTCGCTCAGTCGTGTCCGACTCTTTGCGACCCCATGAATCGCAGCATGCCAGGTCTCCCTGTCCATCACCATCTCCCGGAGTTCATTCAGACTCACGTCCATCAAGTCCGTGATGCCATCCAGCCATCTCATCCTCAGTCATCACCTTCTCCTCCTGCCCCCAATCCCTCCCAGCATCAGAGTCTTTTCCAATGAGTCAACTCTTCGCATGAGGTGGCCAAAGTACTGGAGCTTCAGCTTTAGCATAATTCCTTCCAAAGAAATCCCAGGGCTGATCTCCTTCAGAATGGACTGGTTGGATCTCTGTGTAGTCCAAGGGACTCCCAAGAGTCTTCTCCAATTCCTTTTCTCCTTTGCTTTTCACATCTCAGGTCAGGAAGCAACAGGTAAAACTGGATATAGAACAACAGACAGGTTCCAAATAGGAAAAGGAGTACGTCAAGGCTGTATATTGTCACCCTGCTTATTTAACTTCTATGCAGAGTACATCATGAGAAGCACAAGCTGGAATCAAGATTGCCGGGAGAAATATCAATAACCTCAGATATGCAGATGACACCACCCTTATGGCAGAAAGTGAAGAAGAACTGAAAAGGCTCTTGATGAAAGTGAAAGCGGAGTGAAAAAGTTGGCTTAAAACTCAACATTCAGAAAACTAAGATCATGGCATCTGGTCCCATCACTTCATGGCAAATAGATGTGGAAACAGTGGAAACAGCGGCTGACTTTATTTTGGGGCACTCCAAAATCACTGCAGATGGTGATTGCAGCTATGAAACTAAAAGATGCTTACTCCTTGGAAGAAAAGTTATGACCAACCTAGATAGCATATTAAAAAGCAGAGACATTACTTTGCTAACTAATGTCTGTCTAGTCAAGGCCATGGTTTTTCCAGGAGTCCTGTATGGATGTGAGAGTTGGACTGTGAAGAAAGCTGAGCGCCAAAGAATTGATGCTCTTGAACTGTGATCTTGGAGAAGACTGTTGCAAGTCCCTTGGACTGCAAGGAGGTCCAACCAGTCCATCCTAAAGGAGAACAGTTCTGGGTGTTCATTGGAAGGACTGATGTTGAAGCTGAAACTCCAATACTCTGGCCACCTGATGCGAAGAGCTGACTCATTTGAAAAGAACCTGATGCTGGGAAAGATTGAGGGCAGGAGGAGAAGGGGATGACAGTTGGATGGCATCACCAACTCAATGACATGAGTTTGGTTAAACTCTGGGTGTTGGTGATGGACAGGGAGGCCCAGAGTGCTGTGGTTCATGGGGTCGCAAAGAGTCAAACACAACTGAGCATCTGAACTGAACTGAGCTGAAGTGAAGTGAAGTCGTTCAGTCGTGTCTGACTCTTTGCGACCCCATGGACTGTAGCCTACCAGGCTCCTCCATCCATGGGATTTTCCAGGCAAGAGTACTGGAGTGCGTTGCCATTTCCTTCTCCAGAGGATCTTCCTGACCCAGAGATCGAACCCGGGTCTCCCACACTGTAGGCAGATGCGTTACCGTTTGAGCCACAGTTTATCTTTTGTTAGAAGTCAGTTCTCATAGTGTACTTTTTGGACTAGCAGCATCAGAAACCCCCTGGGAACTTGGAATTGCAAATTCACAGATTTCACTCTAGACCTATTGAATCAGAAAGCTTGCACTGGAGAGTTAAGCAATCTAGATTTTAGCAAGCCCTTCAGAAGTTTCTGATGCACACTGAAATTTGAGAAGCACTGTTCTAGGTAAACCTGTGGGTATACTGAGATAGTGTAGGTGTAGCTCTTTATTTATTTGGTCATCTGTTTATTGAGCATCTACTAAGTGTCAGACAGGCACTAGAGATATTATGAGCAATGTAATATGGTCCCTAAGTTTGTGAAATTTATTATCTACACACAATAGACAAAAAATAAACAAATAATTAAATATTTTAATTATCCAATAATATACACACACACACACACACATATATCCTCAGTTGCTCAGTTGTGTCTTACTTTTTGTGATGGATGGTAGCATACCAGGCTCTTCTGTCCATGGAATTTTCCTGGCAAGAATACTGGAGTGGGTTGCCATTTACTTCTCCTCCAAGGGATCTTCCTGACCCAGAGATCAAACTCTTGTCTCTCCTGTGTCTCCTGCATTGACAGATGGATTCTTTACCACTGAGCCACCTGGGAAGCCCACCTGGGAAGCAGCCCTAAAACAGGGTGCTGGAATAGAAGTATTAGCAAGAGAACTACTTTAAGTGGTATGGTCATGGAGGTCTTTCTAAGGAACTGATATAATGCCTGCTGGTTAGAATATTGTCTGTGAATAACAACATCAGCACTGCTTAGTAGTTTCTTTGAAATACAGAATCTCAGGGTGCACCCCAGACTTAATGAATCAGAGTCTACCTTGAACAGTCTCAAGGTATGAGATTTCATAAGTATGAGAAGAAGCACTGTTGTAAAGTTAAAGAAAAAAATCCTGGCGTTGGGATAGCTTGGTCCAGTCAGGTACATTTTAATGTGAAGTGGCCCTGTAACCAGGAAAAACTTGCTGAGTTTAGAGCCTCTATGGAATTTAAACATTTACTCCTATGCAACCAGATTTACTCCAAGCAGAAGCAGATGAGGTAAGCTCTGCCATTTATTAAACATTTATAATCAATAAACTCTTCCATTTATTATTATTTTAAATAAAGCCCATCCCCATTCATTTTTCTAGTAAATTTCATATTATAAAAAGTATCTGTAAGGAAATTTAATTTCTGACCTTTATTGACAAAGTAGTGTGGTCACATGCTGATTATCTTTGTTAGTTGAATTATATATGACACTCATACTTTGATTGACCTACAATAAGGAAAAAATAGATGATTCACTTCAGTTCAGTTCAGTTCAATTCAGTCAGTCGTGTCCGATTCTCTGCAACCACATGAATCGCAGCACGCCAGGCCTCCCTGTCCATCACCAACTCCTGGAGTTCACCCAAATTCATGTGCATCGAGTTGGTAATGCCATCCAGCCATCTCATCCTCTGTCGTCCCCTTCTCCTCCTGCCCCTTAACCCCTCCCAGCATCAGGGTCTTTTACAATGAGTCAACTCTTCGCATGAGGTGGCCAAAGTATTGGAGTTTTAGCCTCAAGATCAGTCCTTCCAATGAACACCCAGGACTGGTCTCCTTTAGGATGGACTGGTTGCATCTCCTTGCAATCCAAGGGACTCGCAAGAGTCTTCTCCAGTACCATAATTTTAAATTTAACTTATTCATTTGACTTGAAATTTTGGTACTGCAATAACTGTTACTGTGATAAATTTTATTTTCATAATAGCATCTAACTCAACTCAGAGAGCAGTAAATTCCAGGGAGTTAGTTTTTTTCTGAGTTCACTTACTGTAATATGTAATTTTTGATATAGTGATAGTCAATATGAGACTTGGAAATCAGAATGAGAAGTAAAGAACTGGGAAAAAATAATATTAATAGCTCTACCTACTGATGACTACTATGTCTACCACTGAGTAGTCAGTCAGTTCAGTTGCTCAGTCGTGTCTGACTCTTTGCCACCCCATGAACTGCAGCAAGCCAGGCCTCCCTCTCCATCACCAACTTCCAGAGTCCACCCAAACCCATGTCCATCGAGTCGGTGATGCAATCCAACCATCTCATCCTCTGTTGTCCCCTTCTCCTCTTGCCCTCAATCTTTCCCAGCAACAGGGTCTTTTCAAATGAGTCAGCTGTTCACATCAGGTGGCCAAAGTATTAGAGTTTCAGCTTCAACATCAGTCCTTCCAATGAACACCCAGTGAGAGAGTAATTTCCTAGGCAGGTTGACAAGAATTCTAGGGGTTCCCAAGGAGAGAGGGGTCTGGAATTCTCAAGGAAGAAGAAAGGACAAACTTTTTTTCCTTCTACATTCCTTAGGATTATATAACAATAATATATCCTGCCTGTGACAGTCTCTGGATTAAACCTTCTGGCTAATCCTGTTACCTTAAAATGTAAATTATGGGAGAAGGTCTGGTGAGGTCTTTACAACCTCCAGACATTCTTTTGATTCATTGGAGAGTATATAACTCCACTGGTCACACTAGCAAGGGGGTACTCTTTCTGCCCCCTTCTGATGCCTATGTCAGAAGCTTTCTCTATCTCCTTTATACTTTAATAAAACTTTATTACACAAAAGCTCTGAGCGATCAAGCCCCGTCTCTGGCCCCAGATTGAATTCTTCTCCTCTGGAGGCCAAGAATCCCAGCATCTTTTTGTGTGTCAGCAACAACCTTTCACCAGGACTGATCTCCTTTAGGATGGACTGGTTGCATCTCCTTGCAGTCCAAGGGACTCTCAAGAGTCTTCTCCAACAACACAGTTCAAAAGCATCAAGAAGCACTATACATATTTAAACATTTAACAATACAAAGAATCTTATAAGATTTGTATTCTCCTATACCATTTTTTAGGTGCAAATACTAAGAAATTGATTATTTTAGCAGGTTTGTACAGAACAAAATGATCAGGACAGGTGGCAGGTAGTGTCGGGCTGTTGGACTGAGTGGCAGAATTTAAACTCAAAGCTGTAGGATTTCAAAAAACTACTGAAATAGAGTTTTTTCAAAGCCTTCCATTTTTTTGTACTTCTGTTGAATTTTGTTATACCCAAATGAGTGAAAATCACTTTGTATCATTCTCATAAAATTTTATATTGATAGAAAACGCACTAAAATAAATTCAACAAAATGTTGTTGTTGTTGTTGTTCCATTGCTGTCACATGTGACTCTTTGCGATCCCATGGACTGCAGCATGTCTGGCTTCCCTGTCTGTCACTATGTCCCAGAGTTTGCTCAGACTTATGTTACTTGAGTTGGTGATGCCATCCAACCATCTCATCCTCTATTGCCCCCTTCTCCTCCTGCTCTCAGTCTTTCCCAGCATCAGGGTGTTTTCCAGTGAGTTGGCTCTTCTCATCAGGTAGCCAAAGTATTGACGTTTCAGCTTCAGTACCAATCCTTCCAATGAATATTTAGGGTCGTTCCTTTAGGATTGACAGGTTTGATCTCCATGCAGTCAAGTGATTCTCAAGAGTTTTCTCCAGCACTACAGTTTGAAAGCATCAGTTCTTTGATGTTCAACCTTCTTTATAGTCCAACTGTCACATCTGTACACGACTATTGGAAAAACCATAATTTGACTATACAGACCTTTGTCAGTAAAGTGGTGTCTCTGCTTTTTAATACACTGTCTAGGTCAGACACGACTGAATGACTAAGCACAGCACAGCACAGATTTGTCATAGCTTTCCTTTCAAAGAGCAAGTATCTTTTAATTTCATGGCTGCAGTCACTGTTTGCAATGATTTTGGAGTCCAAGAAAATAAAATCTGTCACTAAAGAAAATAAGGCTGTGTAATTCTATCTAGGCACTGCTGTTTACCTGATACTGATGAGCACAAATTCTGAGGACAACTCAATAAAATATAAATCTTGTGTTCAAGAAAGTGAAAGCAATGATCACCAGAGTCATGCTTTCTTCTGGAGATAATTCTGGCTGAGCAAGATTGAACAGGGAACAATCTTCCCACCCTCAACATTATTTAATGCCAATTCTATAAACCACTTAAACTCTCTTCTATTGTCAGAGTCGACCATCCCCTATGTTGAGAACTATTAGATGATATCTTACGTTCACATGTTGAAAAAAAACACGTTTCTTACTAAATTTCAAGGAATATGTATACTACCCATCATACCATATATGAGCAATATTACACAGAGGTTAAGAATGGAATCCTGTGTTCAGTACTGCTCTGTCATGTATTAGCTGGAAAACCAGGAATAAATAACAAATTTAAGCAATAGTTTTCTAAGGATAATTGAGATAATAAATGTACACAATTGGTAGCATTGTTGGGGAGTTAAATGAATAAAAACAGGTAAGATTTAGTATGGTGACTAGCCTAGAGTAAATATCCAATGAATATCATCATAATAATAATTCTATTATCTGCTAACAGTAGGCTAATGGGCAGGAGGCATCAAATTTTTAAAAGTATGCTACTCTTCATATGAAAATTCAGCTATAAAATGACAAGTAAGGACATGTTATCATTGCAGATTTTAAATATGATTTCCACCAGAAAGGTCACTGTATGTAAATAGGTTATTTGTATGGCTATTTTAAAAATGCATGCTGCAAATTTGGACTGAATTTGGAATCAAATCAGTTTCAATGGTACTTGGATTTATTTGATTCTCTCAGCATAGAATACCATTTTATTATTTTGGTTTCTGCTACCAGCCTTCACAGTGCCTCTCTGCCATTGTCCTCAGAATGATACATTGATTTGGTTATCATCATAATGATATGGCTCAAAATTTGTCAATTGTATATTCAAATTTTTTTTCTGGTACTTCAGACCTTGGAAGAAAACCAGAAGAGATGCATTTTAAAGAATCTCACAGATCTCAAAAAAAAAAAAAAAAAAGGATTGTTCTGTCATTCATAGGACTATATATATAAGAACCAAATAAAATATTCTTACTAGATATGATTCAAATTGTAACCATTCAAATGGGTCTTTATTAACCCAAACAACACATTCTGTGCATTTGTCTGCTATGTTCTCAGCTCTAATTGTAGGAATAAATAACATATTTGGGGAATTTTTAATATATGGCACACATATCATGACATTAGCAAAAATGGCAATATAAAGAATGTTATTTGCACCATTTCATTCAGTGATATAATAGTTGACATTGAGTCAATACAGTGAACTTGAGTTCTGTTCTAAGCTATGTTATACATATTAACTCATTTAATCCTCTCTGAAAGCCTATGAGGTAAGTAACCAGATTATCCCTTTTATAGATGAAACAGCTACAAAGAACAAAAAAACAAACAAAAAAAGAAATACAGCCAAAGTCACATAGCTTGTAAGAGATGGCATAAGGCTTAAACTCAGGCATTTAAACTCATAGATTACTATGACTTCATAATTTTCAAAAATGATATTAATAACAGTCTTCAAGTTTTCCTACATAAGCTAGACTTCTCTGGTAGCTCAGACAGTAAAGCATCTGCCTACAATGTGGGAGACCTGGGTTCAATCCCTGAGTCAGGAAGATTTCCTGGAGAAGGAAATGGCAACCCACTCCAGTATTCTTGCCTGGAAAATCCCATGGACAGAGGAGCCCGGTAGGCTATAGTCCATGGGGTCACAAAGAGTCAGACATGATTGAGCGACTTCACTTTCTTTCTTTTACAAACAACCTTGCTATTTCTGTCTTAAGTCATGTACATTATAACGGATGGAAAAGCAGGACATAATAGAAGATGTTTCTGAAATTTATTCTCAAATATTATATACTCCAGTATTGAGTCTACCCTGCTTTCATTGTGATGCACCTAAGAGTAACCTTACATAATTCTATACCCAAGACAAGTATCTTCTCTGAGGTTCACTCAGACGTTTTCCCAGACTGAAACCCATTCTTATTTCTTCATATGGGAGTTTCTGAGCTTTCTTCCTGACTATCTGCCAGACTAATACCATCCTGACTAATAACAATTTTTTTAATACTCACCACCAGTAAGAACTATGGGCTCTGGAAGTAAATCATCAGTATCATCATACGTAAATCATTCTTTTTAAAAAAAATTTTAGTCACATGTAAATAAACCCATATCATCACTTATCAGTAATATTACATGAAGATGTCAATGACATGGCATAAGTCTTGGGAATGATCAGAGCACTGATCTCCATTGGCCCCTTTGTCCTCCATGAACTATCCCTGCTACAGTAGGTCTGTTACCTCATTCCTCTGCCAAAATTCACTGATCATTTCAAAGATTCACGTATATTTCCATAAAATAACCTACTCTAACATAAAATATGAAAATAATTAGAAGTAGTGATGGAAAAATCAAGAAAACAAGAGGAAAATTAAAAGTATACCTAGAAAAAAGAGAGAGAAAATAAACTTTAACTGTGTTCAGTATTTTCTATGTGCCAGTCATTAGGAAAAGTACTTTTCATGTATTATCTCACGAAGTCCCTGTGCCATGAATCCCATGAATCTGGTAGCATGGTTATTCTACAAATAAAGAAAATTGAAATTCAGAGCATTTAAGTTGCTTGCCTAATGTGATACATTTTTTAAGCATCAAGACAGATATTTGAGTAAGGTGAAAGTGAAGTGAGGTATATGAAACTGGAGCCTATTATACAGGGTGAAGTAAGTCAGAAAGAGAAAAAGTAAATATTGTATATTAATGCATATATATGAAATCTGGAAAATGTCACTGATGAACCTATTTTCAGGATAGGAATAAAGACACAGATGTAGAGAACGGACTAGTGGACATGGCAGAGGAAGGAGAGGGTTGGATGAATTGAGAGAGTAGCACTGACATATATACATGTTTAAAATAGACAGTGAGTGGGAAGCTGCTGTTTAACACAGGCGATCAGCTCAGTGCTTTGTGATGACCTAGGGAGATGGGGGGGGGGGTGACGTGGGAGGCAGACTCAAGAGGTAGCAGTCATATTGTATCAGAGAAGGCAATGGCACCACACTCCAGTACTCTTGCCTGGAAAATCCCAAGGATGGAGAAGCCTGGTACGCTCCAGTCCATGGGGTAGCTAAGAGTTGGGCACGACTGAGCAACTTCACTTTCACTTTTCACTTTCAAGTATTGGAGAAGGAAATGGCAACCCACTCCAGTGTTCTTGCCTGGAGAATCCCAGGGACAGAGGAGCCTAGTGGGCTGCCGTCTATGGGGTCGCACAGTCAGACACGACTGAAGCAGCTTAACAGCAGCAGCAGCAGCATGGCTGATACACATCGTTGTGTAGCAGAAACAAACACAGCATTGTAAAGCAATACAGTTCAGTTCAGTTCAGTGGCTCTTCATGTCCAACTCTTTGCAACCACATGAACCGCAGCACGGCAGGCCTCCTTGTCCATCACCAACACCGGAGTAAGCTCAAATCCATGTCCATTGAGTCAGAGACGCCATCCAACCATCCCATCCTCTGTCATCCCCTTCTCCTCCTGCCCTCAATTTTTCCCAGGATCAGAGTCTTTTCCAATGAGTCAGCACTTCGCATCAGGTGGCCAAAGTACTGGAGTTTCAGCTTCAACATCAATCTCCTTTAGAATGGACTGGTTGGATGTCCTTGCAGTCCAAGGGACTCTCAAGAGTCTTCTCCAACACCACAGTTCAAAAGCATCAATACTTCGGTGCTCACCTTTCTTCACAGTCCTACTCACATCCATACACGACCACTGGAAAAACTAAGGCCTTGACTAGATGGACCTTTCTTGGAAAAGTAATGTCTCTGCTTTTTAATAAGCTGAATAGATTGGTCATAACTTTCATTCCAAAGAGTAAGTGTCTTTTAATTTCATGGCTACAATCACCATCTGCAGTGATTTTGGAGCCCCCAAAAATGAAGTCTGACACTGTTTCCACTGTTTCCCTATCTATTTCCCATGAAGTGATGGGAGCGGATGCCATGATCTTAGTTTTCTGGATGTTGAGCTTTAAGCGAACTTCTTCACTCTCCTCTTCCACTTTCATCAAGAAGCTCTTTAGTTCTTCTTCACTTTCTGCCATAAGGGTGGTATCATCTGCATATCTTGAAATTATTGATATTTCTGCCAGCAATCTTGATTCAAGCTTCTGCTTCCTCCAGCCCAGCATTTCTCATGATGTACTTTGCATGTAAGTTAAATAAGTATGGTGGCAATATACAGCCTTGACGTACTCCTTTTCCTATTTGGAACCAGTCTGACGTTCCATGTTCAGTTCTAATTGTTGCTTCCTGACCTGCATACAGATTCACAACAGGGAGGTCAGGTGGTCTGGTATTCCCATCTCTTTCAGAATTTTCCACAGTTAATTTTGATCCACATAGTCAAAGGCTTTGGCATAGTCAATAAAGCGGAAATAGATGTTTTTCTGGAACTCTCTTGTTTTTTCGATGATCCAGTGGATGTTGGCAATTTCATCTCTGGTTCCTCTGCCTTTTCTAAAACCAGCTTGAACATCTGGAAGTTCATGGTTCACGTATTGCTGAAGCCTAGCTTGGAGAATTTTAAGCATCACTTTACGAGTGTGTGAGATATTTGCAATTGTGCGGTAGTTTGAGCATTCTTTGGCATTGCCTTTCTTTGGGATTGGAATGAAAACTGACCTTTTCCAGCCCTGTGGCCACTGCTGAATCTTCCAAATTTCCTGGTATATTGAGTGCAGCAGTTTCACAGAATCATCTTCCAGGATTTGAAATAGTTCCACTGGAATTCCATCACCTCCACTAGCTTTGTTTATGGTGATGCTTTCTAAGGCCCACTTGACTTCACATTCCAGGATGTCTGGCACTAGGTGAGTGATCACACCATCATGGTTATCTGGGTCATGAAGATCTTTTTGCATAGTTCTTCTGTGTATTCTTGCCACCTCTTCTTAATATCTTCTGCCTCTGTTAGGTCCATACCATTTCTGTCCTTTATCGAGCCCATTTTTGCATGAAAAGTTCCCTTGGTATCTCTAATTTTCTTGAAGAGATCTCTAGTCTTTCCCATTCTAATGTTTTCCTCTATTTCTTTGCATTGATTGCTGAGGAAGGCTTTCTTATCTTTCCTTGCTATTCTTTGGAACTCTGCATTCAAATGGGTATATCTCTCTTTTTCTCCTTTGCTTTTTGCTTCCCTTCTTTTCACAGCTATATGTAAGGCCTCCCCAGACAGCAATTTTGCTTTTCTGCATTTCTTTTTTTGGGGATGGTCTTGATTCCTGTCTCATGTACAATGTTATCTTCCAGTTAAAAATAAATTTAAAAAATAAGTTAAAAAGAAAATTTAAAAAGACTGAGATATAAACAAAGGTCAGTCTGACTTGAGAATAAATTATTTTAACTCTGCAGTTGGTAAATAATAGAACTGCATGCCTAGAAAAATAATAGTTCACAAGACTTAGGAATTTGGATTGTTTTTTTAATTATGCCATGTATTAAAATTAATAAAGTAATATCAGTAATATGTTCTATGTTGCAGCAAAGTAAATGGAAAATTATGTTCGTGATCAGAAATTCAAATTACACCTTGCAGAGTGATGTCTGGTTGAATGCAAATGAGCCTAACTTTGCAAAATGCCTATTGAAGAATTCAGTGTCAGCAAAAGTAAGGTGATCATCATTGATTAGAAAAGATCTTAACATTTGTTTTGGATAAAAATAAGTTATCAACAGGAGATGAGTCAGTGCTATGAGGTGAGCTATTTTCTACTACTAGGGTGAGAAGTCAAAGTCACTTTAAAAGTTTGCTGAGCAAGTATGCAAAGTTCATCACATTTTTCACATTCTGCTTGATGGTGGCTGGTGACTAAACCACACTTGGAAGAAGTATTTTATTAGAAACAACTTTAAAATTTTGGCATTTATGAACTCAACTCTAATAGATAAGTACCCCACAGGCTATGTCAGAGAAGGCAATGGCACCCCACTCCAGTACTCTTGCCTGGAAAATCCCATGGATGGAGGAGCCTGGAAGGCTGCAGTCCATGGGGTCGCTGAGGGTCGGACACGACTGAGTGACTTCACTTCCACTTTTTACTTTCATGCATTGGAGAAGGAAATGGCAACCCGCTCCAGTGTTCTTGCCTGGAGAATCCCATGGACCGGGGAGCCTGGTGGGCTGCCGTCTGTGGGGTCACACAGAGTTGGACACGACTGAAGTGACTTAGCAGCAGCAGCACAAGCTATGTATACATGACAGAACAATATATTACACATACACACATATACATGTAAGTTCGAATCACAAATTTTCTCTTTCTGACTGTTCACATGACCTCAGATAATTCATTTAGCTTTTCTAAACTTTGGTTTCTCCTCTTTCAAACTGTAATAATATAAGAACCTTTGCCATTGGGTGGTTGATTATGAAATAAGAAACATATGCAAAGTACTTAGTAGATTTTTCAGGAAGTACTAGTTACTAGCATTATCAACATTATTTCCCTATTTCCATTCAAAATAGTGTGGTGCTCCTTGACAACTTGAAATGTGATTTGATTGTGCTTTTGATGAAGCTGACTTATCTGCTGGAATCTGTGCAAATAATTCGTGGCTGTAGATTTAGCCTAAGTTGCATATACCCCAGTCAAGAAACACCTGGAGCAACATGCAAATTTGGCCTTGGAATACAGAATGAAGCAGGGCAAAGGCTTATAGAGTTTTGCCAAGACAACACACTGGTCATAGCAAACACCCTCTTCCAACAACACAAGAGAAGACTCTACGCATGGACATCACCAGATGGTCCACACCAAAA